>NW_022145613.1:3132146-3267126 GCF_000002235.5 Strongylocentrotus purpuratus | reverse complement strand
GCTCTTGACCGAATATTCTCATATTTTTTTCGGGAAAGTTTGATACCATGTTTAGCTCTTATCATATTAAAACGGAATGAGCGTCCGTTCAAGATAACCGTCAGTAAGCGCGATTTTTGTAATACATTGCATATATGGGCAAAAACATGCTATGAAAAGTCCATTGGGATGAATAGGGATTGCCAATTTTTTTTTCATATTTAGATAGAGTATGAGTCGGAGGTATGATTTCATATCTCATTTGGCCATTAAGTACATCTTGACGGCATCATAATGGCCTTGGAAGTCAAAAATACAAAAATTGCATATTATGACGTCATGTATTTATGGAAAATGTAGTGTATTTCTCTCAATATTCATCGATTCTCTTTGAAATGTCGATATGTTGTAGATAAGGCAATTCTCTACAAGATCACTTTCACTAAGTTTCATTTTAATGAGGTCATCATAGTACAAAATTCAATTAAAGGCCACATGTCAGAATTTTCGTCATTTGCGTGTTATGTCTATGGAAGGTGAATTTCGTTCACATCATGAATCTACATGGCATTCATCTATGAGCACTATCTATCTTATGTGTGCTCTGTTTTCTCCAAAATTGGGGTATGTTATAGCTGAGACCATGGGCTATAAAAACGGTGTACTTTGTTTTTCGATCAGATGTTGGGATCATATCGAAATTTTCAATCGAAAGTTGAAATTGCAAATTTTGAAGGAATCATTAGGTGATGCGTACAAAGTATACGTATCATTAGGTGATACGTAACGAAGTCAACGTATCACCTTTTGATTTCGTCAAGATTGTTATTATTTTTTTTTATTTATTATTCTTCCTCGAATTTGTTCGCAGGATATCTCAAGACTCATAAAGCCCATTGTTATGAATCTTTCACTGATGATAGATCTTAGTCTAACTTAGAACTGCGTGACTTTTCAAAGACTCAAAGTCATCGTGACGTCATCCAGGCGCCATTTTGTAAAAATCAACTTATGATCATATCTTCATAACGGAAAGTAATTTTACATTCATATTTATCAAGATTAAGATCAATATCCGTCGGATCAATATGAGGTCAATAAATGCGCGCAAAAATGCGCGTACGCGTAGGGCGCGCGTCAATGCGCGCGTAAAATTTTAAATTGCTCAAAATCGTCTTAAATTTTTTTTGCATACGTTTCAGGCCATTTTAAGCATTTCATAAAAAATCACGCAAAACACGCATTTTTGCACGTTTTCGTTCGTCACGGCCGAACGAAAAATAATTTCCCCGCAAAAGCTCTGACCGAATATTCCTCATATTTTTCCGGAAAATTTGATACCATGTTTAGCTCTTATCACTATTAAAAACGGAATGAGCGTCCGTTCAAGATAACCGTCCGTACGCGCGATTTTTGTAATACATTGCATATATGGGCAAAAACATGCCTATGAAAAGTCCATTGGGATGAATAGGGATTGCAATTTTTTTTCATATTTAGATAGAGTATGAGTCGGAGGTATGATTTCATATCTCATTTGGCCATTAAGTACATCTTGACGGCATCATAATGGCCTTGGAAGTCAAAAATACAAAATTGCATATTATGACGTCATTGTATTTATGGAAAATGTAGTGTATTTCTCTCAATATTCATCGATTCTCTTTAATGTCGATATGTTGTAGATAAGGCAATTCTCTACAAGATCACTTTTCACTAAGTTTCATTTTAATGAGGTCATCATAGTACAAAATTCAATTAAAGGCCACATGTCAGAATTTTCGTCATTGCGTGTTATGTCTATGGAAGGTGAATTTCGTTCACATCATGAATCTACATGGCATTCATCTATGAGCACTATCTATCTTATGTGTGCTCTGTTTTCTCCCAAATTGGGGTATGTTATAGCTGAGACCATGGGCTATAAAAACGGTGTGTACTTTTGTTTTTCGATCAGATGTTGGATCATATCGAAAATTTTCAATCGAAAGTTGAAATTGCAAATTTTGAAGGAATCATTAGGTGATGCGTACAAAGTATACGTATCATTAGGTGATACGTAACGAAGTCAACGTATCACCTTTGATTTCGTCAAGATTTTATTTATTTTTTTTTTTATTTATTTTCTTCTCGAATTTGTTCGCAGGATATCTCAAGACTCAATAAAGCCATTGTTATGAATCTTTCACTGATGATAGATCTTAGTCTAACTTAGAACTGCGTGACTTTTCAAAGACTCAAAGTCATCGTGACGTCATCCAGGCGCCATTTTGTAAAATCAACTTATGATCATATCTTCATAACGGAAAGTAATTTTACATTCATATTTATCAAGATTAAGATCAATATCCGTCGGATCAATATGAGGTCAATAAATGCGCGCAAAAATGCGCGTACGCGTAGGCGCGCGCGTCAATGCGCGCGTAAAATTTTAAATTGCTCAAATCGTCTTAAATTTTTTGCATACGTTTCAGGCCATTTTAAGCATTTCATAAAAAATCACGCAAAACACGCATTTTTGCACGTTTCGTTCGTCACGGCCGAACGAAAAATAATTTCTCCGCAAAAGCTCTTGACCGAATATTCCTCATTATTTTCCGAAAATTTGATACCATGTTTAGCTCTTATCACTATTAAAAACGGAATGAGCGTCCGTTCAAGATAACCGTCCGTACGCGCGATTTTTGTAATACATGCATATATGGGCAAAAACATGCTATGAAAAGTCCATTGGGATGAATAGGGATTGCCAATTTTTTTTTCATATTTAGATAGAGTATGAGTCGGAGGTATGATGATTTCATATCTCATTTGGCCATTAAGTACATCTTGACGGCATCATAATGGCCTTGGAGTCAAAAATACAAATTGCATATTATGACGTCATGTATTTATGAAAATGTAGTGTATTTCTCTCAATATTCATCGATTCTTTTGAAATGTCGATATGTTGTAGATAAGGCAATTCTCTACAAGATCACTTTTCACTAAGTTTCATTTTAATGAGGTCATCATAGTACAAAATTCAATTAAAGGCCACATGTCAGAATTTTCGTCATTTGCGTGTTATGTCTATGGAAGGTGAATTTCGTTCACATCATGAATCTACATGGCATTCATCTATGAGCACTATCTATCTATGTGTGCTCTGTTTTCTCCCAAATTGGGTATGTTATAGCTGAGACCATGGGCTATAAAAACGGTGTACTTTGTTTTTCGATCAGATGTTGGGATCATATCGAAATTTTCAATCGAAAGTTGAAATTGCAAATTTTGAAGGAATCATTAGGTGATGCGTACAAAGTATACGTATCATTAGGTGATACGTAACGAAGTCAACGTATCACCTTTTGATTTCGTCAAGATTTTTATTTATTTTTTTTTTTATTATTATTCTTCCTCGAATTTGTTCGCAGGATATCTCAAGACTCAATAAAGCCATTGTTATGAATCTTTCACTGATGATAGATCTTAGTCTAACTTAGAACTGCGTGACTTTTCAAAGACTCAAAGTCATCGTGACGTCATCCAGGCGCCATTGTAAAAATCAACTTATGATCATTCTTCATAACGGAAAGTAATTTTACATTCATATTTATCAAGATTAAGATCAATATCCGTCGGATCAATATGAGGTCAATAAATGCGGCAAAAATGCGCGTACGCGTAGGCGCGCGCGTCAATTGCGCGCGTAAAATTTTAAATTGCTCAAAATCGTCTTAAATTTTTTTGCATACGTTTCAGGCCATATTTAAGCATTTCATAAAAAATCACGCAAAACACGCATTTTTGCACGTTTTCGTTCGTCACGGCCGAACGAAAAATAATTTCTCCGCAAAAGCTCTTGACCGAATATTCCTCATATTTTTCCGGAAAATTGATACCATGTTTAGCTCTTTATCACTATTAAAAACGGAATGAGCGTCCGTTCAAGATAACCGTCCGTACGCGCGATTTTTGTAATACATTGCATATATGGGCAAAAAACATGCCTATGAAAAGTCCATTGGGATGAATAGGGATTGCCAATTTTTTTTTCATATTTAGATAGAGTATGAGTCGGAGGTATGATTTCATATCTCATTTGGCCATTAAGTACATCTTGACGGCATCATAATGGCCTTGGAAGTCAAAAATACAAAATTGCATATTATGACGTCATTGTATTTATGGGAAAATGTAGTGTATTTCTCTCATATTCATCGATTCTCTTTGAAATGTCGATATGTTGTAGATAAGGCAATTCTCTACAAGATCACTTGTCACTAAGTTTCATTTTAATGAGGTCATCATAGTAAAATTCAATTAAAGGCCACATGTCAGAATTTTCGTCATTTGCGTGTTATGTATGGAAGGTGAATTTCGTTCACATCATGAATCTACATGGCATTCATCTATGAGCACTATCTATCTTATGTGTGCTCTGTTTTTCTCCCAATTGGGGTATGTTATAGCTGAGACCATGGGCTAAAAAACGGTGTACTTGTTTTTCGATCAGAGTTGGGATCATATCGAAATTTTCAATCGAAAGTTGAAATTGCAAATTTTGAAGGAATCATTAGGTGATGCGTACAAAAAGTATACGTATCATTAGGTGATACGTAACGAAGTCAACGTATCACCTTTTGATTTCGTCAAGATTTTTATTTATTTTTTTTTTTATTTATTATTCTTCCTCGAATTTGTTCGCAGGATATCTCAAGACTCAATAAAGCCATTGTTATGAATCTTTCACTGATGATAGATCTTAGTCTAACTTAGAACTGCGTGACTTTTCAAAGACTCAAAGTCATCGTGACGTCATCCAGGCGCCATTTTGTAAAAATCAACTTATGATCATTCTTCATAACGGAAAGTAATTTTACATTCATATTTATCAAGATTAAGATCAATATCCGTCGGATCAATATGAGGTCAATAAATGCGCGCAAAATGCGCGTACGCGTAGGCGCGCGCGTCAATGCGCGCGTAAAATTTTAAATTGCTCAAAATCGTCTTAAATTTTTTTGCATACGTTTCAGGCCATTTTAAGCATTTCATAAAAATCACGCAAAACACGCATTTTTGCACGTTTTCGTTCGTCACGGCCGAACGAAAAATAATTTCTCCGCAAAAGCTCTTGACCGAATATTCCTCATATTTTTCCGGAAAATTTGATACCATGTTTAGCTCTTTATCACTATTAAAAACGGAATGAGCGTCCGTTCAAGATAACCGTCCGTACGCGCGATTTTTGTAATACATTGCATATATGGCAAAAACATGCCTATGAAAAGTCCATTGTGGATGAATAGGGATTGCAATTTTTTTTTTCATATTTAGATAGAGTATGAGTCGGAGGTATGATTTCATATCTCATTTGGCCATAAGTACATCTTGACGGCATCATAATGCCTTGGAAGTCAAAAATACAAAATTGCATATTATGACGTCATTGTATTTATGGAAAATGTAGTGTATTTCTCTCAATATTCATCGATTCTCTTTGAAATGTCGATATGTTGTAGATAAGGCAATTCTCTACAAGATCACTTTTCACTAAGTTTCATTTTAATGAGGTCATCATAGTACAAAATTCAATTAAAGGCCACATGTCAGAATTTTCGTCATTTGCGTGTTATGTCTATGGAAGGTGAATTTCGTTCACATCATGAATCTACATGGCATTCATCTATGAGCACTATCTATCTTATGTGTGCTCTGTTTTCTCCCAAATTGGGGTATGTTATAGCTGAGACCATGGGCTATAAAAACGGTTGTACTTTGTTTTTCGATCAGATGTTGGGATCATATCGAAATTTTCAATCGAAAGTTGAAATTGCAAAATTTTGAAGGAATCATTAGGTGATGCGTACAAAAGTATACGTATCATTAGGTGATACGTAACGAAGTCAACGTATCACCTTTTGATTTCGTCAAGATTTTTATATTTTTTTTTTTATTTATTATTCTTCCTCGAATTTGTTCGCAGGATATCTCAAGACTCAATAAAGCCATTGTTATGAATCTTTCACTGATGATAGATCTTAGTCTAACTTAGAACTGCGTGACTTTTCAAAGACTCAAAGTCATCGTGACGTCATCCAGGCGCCATTTTGTAAAAATCAACTTATGATCATATCTTCATAACGGAAAGTAATTTACATTCATATTTATCAAGATAAGATCAATATCCGTCGGATCAATATGAGGTCAATAAATGCGCGCAAAAATGCGCGTACGCGTAGGCGCGCGCGTCAATGCGCGCGTAAAATTTTAAATTGCTCAAATCGTCTTAAATTTTTTTGCATACGTTTCAGGCCATTTTAAGCATTTCATAAAAATCACGCAAAACACGCATTTTTGCACGTTTTCGTTCGTCACGGCCGAACGAAAAATAATTTCTCCGCAAAAGCTCTTGACCGAATATTCCTCATATTTTTCCGGAAAATTTGATACCATGTTTAGCTCTTTATCACTATTAAAAACGGAATGAGCGTCCGTTCAAGATAACCGTCCGTACGGCGCGATTTTTGTAAATACATTGCATATATGGGCAAAACATGCCTATGAAAAGTCCATTGGGATGAATAGGGATTGCCAATTTTTTTTTCATATTTAGATAGAGTATGAGTCGGAGGTATGATTTCATATCTCATTTGGCCATTAAGTACATCTTGACGGCATCATAATGGCCTTGGAAGTCAAAAAGTACAAAATTGCATATTATGACGTCATTGTATTTATGGAAAATGTAGTGTATTTCTCTCAATATTCATCGATTCTCTTTGAAATGTCGATATGTTGTAGATAAGGCATTCTCTACAAGATCACTTTTCACTAAGTTTCATTTTAATGAGGTCATCATAGTACAAAATTCAATTAAAGGCCACATGTCAGAATTTTCGTCATTTGCGTGTTATGTCTATGGAAGGTGAATTTCGTTCACATCATGAATCTACATGGCATTCATCTATGAGCACTATCTATCTTATGTGTGCTCTGTTTTCTCCCAAATTGGGTATGTTATAGCTGAGACCATGGGCTATAAAAACGGTGTACTTTGTTTTTCGATCAGATGTTGGGATCATATCGAATTTCAATCGAAAGTTGAAATTGCAAATTTTGAAGGAATCATTAGGTGATTGCGTACAAAGTATACGTATCATTAGGTGATACGTAACACGTAACGAAGTCAACGTATCACCTTTTGATTTCGTCAAGATTTTTATTTATTTTTTTTTTATTTATTATTCTTCCTCGAATTTGTTCGCAGGATATCTCAAGACTCAATAAAGCCATTGTTATGAATCTTTCACTGATGATAGATCTTAGTCTAACTTAGAGAACTGCGTGACTTTTCAAAGACTCAAAGTCATCGTGACGTCATCCAGGCGCCATTTTGTAAAATCAACTTATGATCATATCTTCATAACGGAAGTAATTTTACATTCATATTTATTTACAAGATTAAGATCAATATCCGTCGGATCAATATGAGGTCAATAAATGCGCGCAAAATGCGCGTACGCGTAGGGCGCGCGTCAATGCGCGCGTAAAATTTTAAATTGCTCAAAATCGTCTTAATTTTTTTTGCATACGTTTCAGGCCTTTTAAGCATTTCATAAAAAAATCACGCAAAACACGCATTTTTGCACGTTTTCGTTCGTCACGGCCGAACGAAAAATAATTTCTCCGCAAAAGCTCTTGACCGAATATTCCTATATTTTCCGGGAAAATTTGATACCATGTTTAGCTCTTTATCACTATTTAAAAACGGAATGAGCGTCCGTTCAAGATAACCGTCCGTACGCGCGATTTTTGTAATACATTGCATATATGGGCAAAAACATGCCTATGAAAAGTCCATTGGGATGAATAGGGATTGCCAATTTTTTTTTCATATTTAGATAGAGTATGAGTCGGGGTATTGATTTCATATCTCATTTGGCCATTAAGTACATCTTGACGGCATCATAATGGCCTTGGAAGTCAAAAATACAAAATTGCATATTATGACGTCATTGTATTTATGGAAAATGTAGTGTATTTCTCTCAATATTCATCGATTCTCTTTGAAATGTCGATATGTTGTAGATAGAGGCAATTCTCTACAAGATCACTTTTCACTAAGTTTCATTTTAATGAGGTCATCATAGTACAAAATTCAATTAAAGGCCACATGTCAGAATTTTCGTCATTTGCGTGTTATGTCTATGGAAGGTGAATTTCGTTCACATCATGAATCTACATGGCATTCATCTATGAGCACTATCTATCTTATAGTGTGCTCTTGTTTTCTCCCCAAATTGGGGTATGTTATAGCTGAGACCATGGGCTATAAAAACGGTTGTACTTGTGTCGAACACGAATCAGATGTTGGGATCATATCGAAATTTTCAATCGAAAGTTGAAATTGCAAAATTTTGAAGGAATCATTAGGTGATGCGTACAAGAGATACGTATCATTAGGTGATACGTAACGAAGTCAACGTATCACCTTTTGATTTCTCAAGCATTTATTTATTATTTTTTTTTTTATTTATTATTCTTCCTCGAATTTGTTCGCAGGATATCTCAAGACTCAATAAAGCCATTGTTATGAATCTTTCACTGATGATGATAGATCTTAGTCTTAACTTAGAACTGCGTGACTTTTCAAAGACTCAAAGTCATCGTGACGTCATCCAGGCGCCATTTTGTAAAAATCAACTTATGATCATATCTTCATAACGGAAAGTAATTTTACATTCATATTTATCAAGATTAAGATCAATATCCGTCGGATCAATATGAGGTCAATAAATGCGCGCAAAAATGCGCGTACGCGTAGGCGCGCGCGTCAATGCGCGCGTAAAATTTTAAATTGCTCAAAATCGTCTTAAATTTTTTTTGCATACGTTTCAGGCCATTTAAGCATTTCATAAAAAATCACGCAAAACACGCATTTTTGCACGTTTTTGTTCGTCACGGGCCGAACGAAAAATAATTTCTCCGCAAAAGCTCTTGACCGAATATTCCTCATATTTTTTCCGGAAATTTGATACCATGTTTAGCTCTTTATCACTATTAAAAAACGGAATGAGCGTCCGTTCAAGATAACCGTCCGTACGCGCGATTTTTGTAATACATTGCATATATGGGCAAAAACATGCCTATGAAAAGTCCATTGGGATGAATAGGGATTGCCAATTTTTTTTTCATATTTAGATAGAGTATGAGTCGGAGGTATGATTTCATATCTCATTTGGCCATTAAGTACATCTTGACGGCATCATAATGGCCTTGGAAGTCAAAAATACAAAATTGCATATTATGACGTCATTGTATTTATGGAAAATGTAGTGTATTTCTCTCAATATTCATCGATTCTCTTTGAAATGTCGATATGTTGTAGATAAGGCAATTCTCTACAAGATCACTTTTCACTAAGTTTCATTTTAATGAGGTCATCATAGTACAAAATTCAATTAAAGGCCACATGTCAGAATTTTCGTCATTTGCGTGTTATGTCTATGGAAGGTGAATTTCGTTCACATCATGAATCTACATGGCATTCATCTATGAGCACTATCTATCTTATGGTGTGCTCTGTTTTCTCCCAAATTGGGGTATGTTATAGCTGAGACCATGGGCTATAAAAACGGTGTACTTTGTTTTTCGATCAGATGTTGGGATCATATCGAAATTTTCAATCGAAAGTTGAAATTGCAAATTTTGAAGAATCATTAGGTGATGCGTACAAAAGTATACGTATCATTAGGTGATACGTAACGAAGTCAACGTATCACCTTTTGATTTCGTCAAGATTTTTATTTATTTTTTTTTTATATTATTCTTCCTCGAATTTGTTCGCAGGATATCTCAAGACTCAATAAAGCCATTGTTATGAATCTTTCACTGATGATAGATCTTAGTCTAACTTAGAACTGCGTGACTTTTCAAAGACTCAAAGTCATCGTGACGTCATCCAGGCGCCATTTTGTAAAAATCAACTTATGATCATATCTTCATAACGGAAAGTAATTTTACATTCATATTTATCCAAGATTAAGATCAATATCCGTCGGATCAATATGAGGTCAATAAATGCGCGCAAAAATGCGCGTACGCGTTAGGCGCGCGCGTCAATGCGCGCGTAAAATTTTAAATTGCTCAAAATCGTCTTAAATTTTTTTTGCATACGTTTCAGGCCATTTTAAGCATTTCATAAAAAATCACGCAAAACACGCATTTTTGCACGTTTTCGTTCGTCACGGCCGAACGAAAAATAATTTCTCCGCAAAGCTCTTGACCGAATATTCCTCATATTTTTCCGGAAAATTTGATACCATGTTTAGCTCTTTATCACTATTAAAAACGGAATGAGCGTCCGTTCAAGATAACCGTCCGTACGCGCGATTTTTGTAATACATTGCATATATGGGCAAAAACATGCCTATGAAAAGTCCATTGGGATGAATAGGGATTGCCAATTTTTTTTTCATATTTAGATAGAGTATGAGTCGGAGGTATGATTTCATATCTCATTTGGCCATTAAGTACATCTTGACGGCATCATAATGGCCTTGGAAGTCAAAATACAAAATTGCATATTATGACGTCATTGTATTTATGGAAAATGTAGTGTATTTCTCTCAATATTCATCGATTCTCTTTGAAATGTCGATATGTTGTAGATAAGGCAATTCTCTACAAGATCACTTTTCACTAAGTTTCATTTTAATGAGGTCATCATAGTACAAAAATTCAATTAAAGGCCACATGTCAGAATTTTCGTCATTTGCGTGTTATGTCTATGGAAGGTGAATTTCGTTCACATCATGAATCTACATGGCATTCATCTATGAGCACTATCTATCTATGTGTGCTCTGTTTTCCCCAAATTGGGGTATGTTATAGCTGAGACCATGGGCTATAAAAACGGTGTACTTTGTTTTTCGATCAGATGTTGGGATCATATCGAAATTTTCAATCGAAAGTTGAAATTGCAAATTTTGAAGGAATCATTAGGTGATGCGTACAAAGTATACGTATCATTAGGTGATACGTAACGAAGTCAACGTATCACCTTTTGATTTCGTCAAGATTTTTATTTATTTTTTTTTTATTTATTATTCTTCCTCGAATTTGTTCGCAGGATATCTCAAGACTCAATAAAGCCATTGTTATGAATCTTTCACTGATGATAGATCTTAGTCTAACTTAGAACTGCGTGACTTTTCAAAGACTCAAAGTCATCGTGACGTCATCCAGGCGCCATTTTGTAAAAATCAACTTATGATCATATCTTCATAACGGAAAGTAATTTTACATTCATATTTATCAAGATTAAGATCAATATCCGTCGGATCAATATGAGGTCAATAAATGCGCGCAAAAATGCGCGTACGCGTAGGCGCGCGCGTCAATGCGCGCGTAAAATTTTAAATTGCTCAAAATCGTCTTAAATTTTTTTTGCATACGTTTCAGGCCATTTTAAGCATTTCATAAAAAATCACGCAAAACACGCATTTTTGCACGTTTTCGTTCGTCACGGCCGAACGAAAAATAATTTCTCCGCAAAAGCTCTTGACCGAATATTCCTCATATTTTTCCGGAAAATTTGATACCATGTTTAGCTCTTTATCACTATTAAAAACGGAATGAGCGTCCGTTCAAGATAACCGTCCGTACGCGCGATTTTTGTAATACATTGCATATATGGGCAAAAACATGCCTATGAAAAGTCCATTGGGATGAATAGGGATTGCCAATTTTTTTTTCATATTTAGATAGAGTATGAGTCGGAGGTATGATTTCATATCTCATTTGGCCATTAAGTACATCTTGACGGCATCATAATGGCCTTGGAAGTCAAAAATACAAAATTGCATATTATGACGTCATTGTATTTATGGAAAATGTAGTGTATTTCTCTCAATATTCATCGATTCTCTTTGAAATGTCGATATGTTGTAGATAAGGCAATTCTCTACAAGATCACTTTTCACTAAGTTTCATTTTAATGAGGTCATCATAGTACAAAATTCAATTAAAGGCCACATGTCAGAATTTTCGTCATTTGCGTGTTATGTCTATGGAAGGTGAATTTCGTTCACATCATGAATCTACATGGCATTCATCTATGAGCACTATCTATCTTATGTGTGCTCTGTTTTCTCCCAAATTGGGGTATGTTATAGCTGAGACCATGGGCTATAAAAACGGTGTACTTTGTTTTTCGATCAGATGTTGGGATCATATCGAAATTTTCAATCGAAAGTTGAAATTGCAAATTTTGAAGGAATCATTAGGTGATGCGTACAAAGTATACGTATCATTAGGTGATACGTAACGAAGTCAACGTATCACCTTTTGATTTCGTCAAGATTTTTATTTATTTTTTTTTTTATTTATTATTCTTCCTCGAATTTGTTCGCAGGATATCTCAAGACTCAATAAAGCCATTGTTATGAATCTTTCACTGATGATAGATCTTAGTCTAACTTAGAACTGCGTGACTTTTCAAAGACTCAAAGTCATCGTGACGTCATCCAGGCGCCATTTTGTAAAAATCAACTTATGATCATATCTTCATAACGGAAAGTAATTTTACATTCATATTTATCAAGATTAAGATCAATATCCGTCGGATCAATATGAGGTCAATAAATGCGCGCAAAAATGCGCGTACGCGTAGGCGCGCGCGTCAATGCGCGCGTAAAATTTTAAATTGCTCAAAATCGTCTTAAATTTTTTTTGCATACGTTTCAGGCCATTTTAAGCATTTCATAAAAAATCACGCAAAACACGCATTTTTGCACGTTTTCGTTCGTCACGGCCGAACGAAAAATAATTTCTCCGCAAAAGCTCTTGACCGAATATTCCTCATATTTTTTCCGGAAAATTTGATACCATCATGTTTAGCTCTTTATCACTATTAAAAACGGAATGAGCGTCCGTTCAAGATAACCGTCCGTACGCGCGATTTTGTAATACATTGCATATATGGGCAAAAACATGCCTATGAAAAGTCCATTGGGATGAATAGGGATTGCCAATTTTTTTTTCATATTTAGATAGAGTATGAGTCGGAGGTATGATTTCATATCTCATTTGGCCATTAAGTACATCTTGACGGCATCATAATGGCCTTGGAAGTCAAAAATACAAAATTGCATATTATGACGTCATTGTATTTATGGAAAATGTAGTGTATTTCTCTCAATATTCATCGATTCTCTTTGAAATGTCGATATGTTGTAGATAAGGCAATTCTCTACAAGATCACTTTTCACTAAGTTTCATTTTAATGAGGTCATCATAGTACAAAATTCAATTAAAGGCCACATGTCAGAATTTTCGTCATTTGCGTGTTATGTCTATGGAAGGTGAATTTCGTTCACATCATGAATCTACATGGCATTCATCTATGAGCACTATCTATCTTATGTGTGCTCTGTTTTTCTCCCAAATTGGGGTATGTTATAGCTGAGACCATGGGCTATAAAAACGGTGTACTTTGTTTTTTCGATCAGATGTTGGATCATATCGAAATTTTCAATCGAAAGTTGAAATTGCAAATTTTGAAGGAATCATTAGGTGATGCGTACAAAGTATACGTATCATTAGGTGATACGTAACGAAGTCAACGTATCACCTTTTGATTTCGTCAAGATTTTTATTTATTTTTTTTTTTATTTATTATTCTTCCTCGAATTTGTTCGCAGGATATCTCAAGACTCAATAAAGCCATTGTTATGAATCTTTCACTGATGATAGATCTTAGTCTAACTTAGAACTGCGTGACTTTTCAAAGACTCAAAGTCATCGTGACGTCATCCAGGCGCCATTTTGTAAAAATCAACTTATGATCATATCTTCATAACGGAAAGTAATTTTACATTCATATTTATCAAGATTAAGATCAATATCCGTCGGATCAATATGAGGTCAATAAATGCGCGCAAAAATGCGCGTACGCGTAGGCGCGCGCGTCAATGCGCGCGTAAAATTTTAAATTGCTCAAAATCGTCTTAAATTTTTTTTGCATACGTTTCAGGCCATTTTAAGCATTTCATAAAAAATCACGCAAAACACGCATTTTTGCACGTTTTCGTTCGTCACGGCCGAACGAAAAATAATTTCTCCGCAAAAGCTCTTGACCGAATATTCCTCATATTTTCCGGAAAATTTGATACCATGTTTAGCTCTTTATCACTATTAAAAACGGAATGAGCGTCCGTTCAAGATAACCGTCCGTACGCGCGATTTTTGTAATACATTGCATATATGGGCAAAAACATGCCTATGAAAAGTCCATTGGGATGAATAGGGATTGCCAATTTTTTTTTCATATTTAGATAGAGTATGAGTCGGAGGTATGATTTCATATCTCATTTGGCCATTAAGTACATCTTGACGGCATCATAATGGCCTTGGAAGTCAAAAATACAAAATTGCATATTATGACGTCATTGTATTTATGGAAATGTAGTGTATTTCTCTCAATATTCATCGATTCTCTTTGAAATGTCGATATGTTGTAGATAAGGCAATTCTCTACAAGATCACTTTTCACTAAGTTTCATTTTAATGAGGTCATCATAGTACAAAATTCAATTAAAGGCCACATGTCAGAATTTTCGTCATTTGCGTGTTATGTCTATGGAAGGTGAATTTCGTTCACATCATGAATCTACATGGCATTCATCTATGAGCACTATCTATCTTATGTGTGCTCTGTTTTCTCCCAAATTGGGGTATGTTATAGCTGAGACCATGGGCTATAAAAACGGTGTACTTTGTTTTTCGATCAGATGTTGGGATCATATCGAAATTTTCAATCGAAAGTTGAAATTGCAAATTTTGAAGGAATCATTAGGTGATGCGTACAAAGTATACGTATCATTAGGTGATACGTAACGAAGTCAACGTATCACCTTTTGATTTCGTCAAGATTTTTATTTATTTTTTTTTTATTTATTATTCTTCCTCGAATTTGTTCGCAGGATATCTCAAGACTCAATAAAGCCATTGTTATGAATCTTTCACTGATGATAGATCTTAGTCTAACTTAGAACTGCGTGACTTTTCAAAGACTCAAAGTCATCGTGACGTCATCCAGGCGCCATTTTGTAAAAATCAACTTATGATCATATCTTCATAACGGAAAGTAATTTTACATTCATATTTATCAAGATTAAGATCAATATCCGTCGGATCAATATGAGGTCAATAAATGCGCGCAAAAATGCGCGTACGCGTAGGCGCGCGCGTCAATGCGCGCGTAAAATTTTAAATTGCTCAAAATCGTCTTAAATTTTTTTTTGCATACGTTTCAGGCCATTTTAAGCATTTCATAAAAAATCACGCAAAACACGCATTTTTGCACGTTTTCGTTCGTCACGGCCGAACGAAAAATAATTTCCCGCAAAAGCTCTTGACCGAATATTCCTCATATTTTTCCGGAAAATTTGATACCATGTTTAGCTCTTTATCACTATTAAAAACGGAATGAGCGTCCGTTCAAGATAACCGTCCGTACGCGCGATTTTTGTAATACATTGCATATATGGGCAAAAACATGCCTATGAAAAGTCCATTGGGATGAATAGGGATTGCCAATTTTTTTTTCATATTTAGATAGAGTATGAGTCGGAGGTATGATTTCATATCTCATTTGGCCATTAAGTACATCTTGACGGCATCATAATGGCCTTGGAAGTCAAAAATACAAATTGCATATTATGACGTCATTGTATTTATGGAAAATGTAGTGTATTTCTCTCAATATTCATCGATTCTCTTTGAAATGTCGATATGTTGTAGATAAGGCAATTCTCTACAAGATCACTTTTCACTAAGTTTCATTTTAATGAGGTCATCATAGTACAAAATTCAATTAAAGGCCACATGTCAGAATTTTCGTCATTTGCGTGTTATGTCTATGGAAGGTGAATTTCGTTCACATCATGAATCTGCATGGCATTCATCTATGAGCACTATCTATCTTATGTGTGCTCTGTTTTCTCCCAAATTGGGGTATGTTATAGCTGAGACCATGGGCTATAAAAACGGTGCTTTTAGTTTTTTGATCAGATGATGAGATCATATCACAATTTTCAGTTGAATGTTGAAATGATGAATATGTCACGTATGTCCTATTTGTGAAAACTTAAACGTTAGCAGTGTCCTCGTATTGAAATTATGTAAGGAAACCCTTTTACTTTCTAGACTGTACTCTCAGACACTATTGAGTGACTGACTGACATCTTTTTTTCTCTGGTAATAAAATACATAAAATGAGCGTTATAGAGAACATGAGCATTCGGCTACATTAATAACCCACTCTGTTCTCATTGTTCATTTCCTATTCAAGACTTGAATAATGACGAACTTCATTCAATATTTGGTAGTAATACTACAGATACTTATACTGATATCAATGATTTAAACTATTTATCCGAAAAAGAATATGAGTTTCATTTCAGTAGGTTTCTGAACTGTAAATATTATATTGATGAGGATTTTACGACTGAATTCAGTAACATTAACTATCATTTTTTAGTATTTTACATTTTAATTCGCGTAGTTTAAACATACATTGTAATGCTTTATCCAATTTCATCTGTACTTATGTATAGAAACTTGGGTTAATGATAGTACGCCACTATTATTCAATGTATCCGGTCATTCATTTATACAATTTAATCGCCAAGTACAAAAGAGTGGAGGTGTTGGTCTATTGGTCGCTGACAATTTTGAATATGAAATACGCAATGATATATGTATATTATACCCATCATACAACTATGAATCACTGTTTATTGAAAGCAATTTCCCTGTCGTTGAAAATGTTTTACAAAAAACACATACTGAACATAAACAGGTTTATATAATGGGAGATTTTAACATTGATCCCGTGAAATTTACTGGCAATGCTGTATGTAATTTCTTGAGCGAAATACATTCAAATCTTTGTATTCCTTTAATTGACAAGCCTTCAAGAAAGACTGACGGATCAATATCCCTCTAATCCACATTCTTTATACAGTGACAGTATATATCCATCCGATATTTAAAGATTTTATTTTCAAGCAACTAGTGAATCTCACGTCGACAACTCAAAATGATCGCTAATGTATTCTCACACTTTTCATTTACGCCGGGACATCGTGACGTCATACACTATACATTTTTAATTATTCAGGCATAAGCTCTTATTTATCAATTATATTTTCATTTCTTTGAATAAGATAAAAATCGTCAAAATGCGTTCTTCATGATGTAAATTAGAGTCAAGGTGTAACTGGTTACTGCACAGAGTCAATGGTCATATATTGTCTCAATCTATCTTCCCTATATCCATAATGATCAAGGGATCGACACAATTTAAACTTGACATATGGATAGATCATTATGGGAAGAGCATTTTATAAAATAATATGATATCGTGTAATGCATTCTTTGTTATGTAAACCAATATCATACGTATCACCTAATTCGTCTAAGTGACGAATTAAAGTCTAGTATTTATTTTGTGTCTGTATAGAAGAAATTATTATTATTCTTCCTCAATTTTGTTCGCAGGATATCTCAAGAATGACTAGAGCCATTATCATGAAACTTGCCATGATGATAGATCTTATTCTAACTTAGAACTGCGTGACTTTTCATAGACTCAACATTATCGTGACGTCATCCAGGCGCCATTTTCTGAAAATCAACTTATGATCATATCTTCAAAAAAAAAAAGTATTTTTCATTCATAATTATCACGAATAAGATCAATATCCTACCGGTCAATTTCAGATCAATAAACGTGCGCAAATGCGCGCGTGCGCGTTCGTCCGCGCGTTTATGCGCGCGCAAAAATTTAAAATGCTCCAAATCATCCCAAATTTTTTTTGCAGACGTTTCAGGCCATATGGAGCATTTGACAAAAAATCACGCAAACGCGCATGCGCGCGCGTTTTTTGCGCGTACTAGCATTTTGCAACATAAAATCGCCGAATTTTCTCTATCATCATATTTGGCACATCTTTCCAAGCATTTTGATAACTTGTTCACCTTTTTATAACGAAATGAGCGACCGTCAAAGTTGACAGCGCGCGCGGACCTGCGTTATCTTTATCCACAATACATGACCAAAAACATACCTATACAAAATTCTTTGTAACTCTTCAGAATAGATAGGACCTCCCAATATTTTTTCATATTTTGATAGATTATGAGTCGGAGATATGATTTCATGTCTCATTTGACCCTCAATTAACTCATGACGTCATCATAATGGCCTCCGAACTCAAAAATTTAATTTGCATATTATGACGTCAGCATATTTTTGAAAATTGATTGTATCTCTGTAAATATTGATCGATTTTCTAGCTGAGACAATTCCCTACAAATTTACGACCACAATTTTTCATTTTGACAAAGGCATCATGGCGTATTTTTGCAATTAAAGGAGACATTTACATTTTTCACATTTTGCGTGTATTCTCTATGGGACATGACTTTTTCTCAAAACTGGATTCTACACTCCTGTCTTTCGCGAGCAAAATCTCCATTGTTTTAGCTTTGTTTTCGCTGAGCTTTAACTCTTTATGCGCCACTTAAAAAAAACCCCTGTGCCACATTCTTTTAGGGTCACACATTTCGAGGGAATCTTTATTGACTCTGCTGAATCAAGAGGCTATAACTCTTCACTGGATGATCATGATGAAAAATATTGTGCAGCAAAGTTGTAGACCGGAAAACGTGCTTTTCGATGAACCGTCATTTGTTATATTTTGAATTATCATTTTTATAATAATCATAATTATATAATGTTTAATTTTTCTTATTTACGGCAGTTTTTTATCCCTCTAGAATTTCTTATTTAGCAATGATAAGACATCTTCAAATCGAATCTATTAGAAAGGTGGACTTCTTACCTTTCTTTACATACCTTGCTCAAGTATTCTAACAATTCAGAAGGTTAGTATTTAGGTTGTTGAAGAAAAGAAGTTCAATAGGGAGAGACTTGAAAGTACCCCGCTCAGCCACCCTTGACAATGGGCTAATCTGCCCATTGAAATCCCTATTACCCCAGGTTATTGTCAATGTCCGGTTTAGCGGGGCATGAAAAGGGACGTCGTGGGGATGTTTTTCTTTGTTGTGCCATGATAAGTCAATAAGAAATAAGAGAATGTTATTGATTTTGCCCACTGGTATGAGCATGTAAAAATGGTATAGGCATAATATATTATATGTGATATACATGACATAATCAGCATCTTATTGAAATGTCTCATTATGAATGTTCACCGCATCTGTTCTCTCACCTTCTTTACCCCTCAATAAAATTGATTTCAAGTACATTTATCACAGCCATAGATATACAAAGAAAGAATGAATCAATCTTAAAATATAAACTATATTGCATTGTTTTCCATTTACTTTATTGTGAGAGAGCTTATTATCAGAAATGATTGACGAGTGGAGTATGCAATGAATAAAATATGGAGAACGGACGTGAGAGACATTATGAGAGAGAAATAGTGATATGAAATGAAAGGACTTTACTGTGAATAAAGATTATAAGAGAAAGAGATAAAGATGACGGCAAGACAGGATACATATTGATACGAAAATAACAATAATAATGAGATAGAGATGACGGAAAGAAAGAGAGTAAACACTGATAGCATAAGAATGAATAAAGATAATAAGAGAAAGATATAGAGATGACGGCAAGACATAGGGTACATATAGATAGGAAAATGATAATAATAATAAGATAGAGATGACGGAAAGAAAGAGAGTAAACACTGATAGCATAAGAATGAATAAAGATAATAAGAGAAAGATATAGAGATGACGGCAAGACATAGGGTACATATAGATAGGAAAATGATAATAATAAAAAGATAGAGATGACGGGAAGAAAGAGAGTAAACACTGATAGCACAAGAATGAATAAAGATAATAAGAGAAATATATAGAGATGACGGCAAGACATAGGATACATATTGATAGGAAAATAATAATAATAATAAGATAGAGATGACGGCAAGAAAGAGAGTAAACACTGATAGCATAAGAATGAATAAAGATAATAAGAGAAAGATATACAGATGACGGCAAGACATAGGGTACATATAGATAGGAAAATGATAATAATAATAAGATAGAGATGACGGCAAGAAAGAGAGTAAACACTGATAGCATAAGAATGAATAAAGATAATAAGAGAAAGATATAGAGATGACGGCAAGACATAGGGTACATAATTATAGATAGGAAAATGATAATAATAATAAGATAGAGATGACGGAAAGAAAGAGAGTAAACACTGATAGCATAAGAATGAATAAAGATAATAAGAGAAAGATATAGAGATGACGGCAAGACATAGGGTACATATAGATAGGAAAATGATAATAATAATGAGATAGAGATGACGGCAAGAAAGAGAGTATTACACTCATAGCATAATAATGAATAAAGATAATAAGAAAAAGATATACAGATGACGGCAAGACATAGGGTACATATAGATAGGAAAATGATAATAATAATAAGATAGAGATGACGGAAAGAAAGAGAGTAAACACTGATAGCATAAGAATGAATAAAGATAATAAAAGAAAGATATAAAGATGACGGCAAGACAGGATACATCTTTCTTTCATTAGTTTTATTCATTCTTATTCTATCACTGTCTACTCTCTTTCTTGCTGTCATCTCTAGCTCTTTCATTAATTTGTATTCATTCTTATTCTATCAGTCTACTCTCTTTCTTGCTGTCATCTCTATCTCTTTCTTTCATTATTTTTATTCATTCTTATTCTATCACTGTCTACTCTCTTTCTTGCTGTCATCTCTATCTCCTTCTTTCATTTTTTTTTATTCATTCTTATTCTATCAGTCTACTCTCTTTCTTGCTGTCATCTCTAGCTCTTTCATTAATTTTTATTCATTCTTATTCTATCAGTCTACTCTCAGGGAACACTTTTATCACTAGAGTCTTCGTCACTGCTCGATTCGTCGGAATCAGAGTCCATGCTCCATGCTTCCATAGTAACAAGATCTCGAGCCTCCTCTACACTAAACACACGTTGACGTTTTCCAGCAGGTGCCATCGTAACATCAGTAAAAAAAATCCAAATAAAACCGCTAAATACACGGTAATTTCGAATGTAACACTATGAAGAAAAACAGTTTACCGGAAAGTGTGCGATGTATACAATGTAAACAATAGTAAACGCAACGCGTGGCTACACACTGCGAGCGGTATTATGAATGTCTAATTGACTCGTATACATCTGTGCAAAAATGCGAAGTTGGCACGCCTACGTCCGTGCAAATCGGCGAACAAAGCAAACAAAGAGTTAAATATATTGTAGCTGAGACAATAAGCTATCACAAATGTGCCTTTTAATTTTCGATCAGATGCCGGGATCATGCTTATATTTCACTTTTAAAGTGGGATTTGACAATCCCATTTTCCGTTTACGTGTAATCGCTATGGGAATTGTTTTGGTATATCGTTAACGCACTTGCCTTCTATCCTCGAGGTCCCTGGTTCGAGTCCGGGCGTCTCCAATTATTGTTTTTCTTTACTTTTTTTTTCTTTTTGACCTCTCACTGTACCATCTCCTTTGATTATTAAAACACGTAGATCCGCAAATAATGTAATAAACTATTTGCTTTATTATTACCCTATTTTCACTTAAACCATTGCTTTTTGCGTGTAATCCGTATGGGAGATGACTTTTCCTCAAATCTGGATTCTTCATTTCTGTCTTGTGCGAGCAATATCGCCGTTATTCCTGACTCATGACTCATGACTTGATTCATGGATAGACCATAATGGGAGTAGTAAACGAAATATGAAATCGTAAAAATGCGTTCTTTATTATGTTACACATGAGCATACGTATCACCTAATTCGTCAAAGTGACGAATTAAAGTCTAGTATTTATTTTGTGTCTGTATAGAAGAAATTATTATTATTCTTCCTCGATTTTGTTCGCACGATATCTCAAGAATGGCTAAAGCCATTATCATGAAACTTGCCATGATGATAGATCTTAGTCTAACTTAGAACTGCGTGAATTTTCAAAGACTCAAAGTCACCATGACGTCATCTAGGCGCCATTTTGTGAAAATCAACTAATGATCATATCTTCATAACGGAAAAGTATTTCTCATTCATAATTATCACGATTAAGATCAATATCCGTCCGGTCAATTTCAGGTCAAAAAACGTGCGCAAATGCGCGTGTGCGCGCTCGTCCGCGCGTTTACGCGCGCGCAAAAATTTAAAATGCTCTTTATCATCCCAAATTTTTTTTGCATACGTTTCAGGCCATATAGAGCATTTGATAAAAAATCGCGCTCACGCGCATGCGCGCGCGTTTTTTTGCGCGTACTAGCATTTTGCAACATAGAATCGCCGAATTTTCTTTATCATCATATTTGGCACATTTTCCCAAGCATTTTGATAACTTGTTCATCTTTTAATAACGCAATGAGCGTCCGCCAAAGTTGACAGCGCGCGCGGATCTGCGTTATCTTTATCCACAATACATGGGCAAAATCATGCCTATACAAAATTCATTGTAACTCTTCAGAATAGATAGGAACTCCCAATATTTTTTTCCTATTTAGATAGATTATGAGTCGGAGATATGATTTCATGTCTCATTTGACCCTCAATTAAATCATGACGTCATCATAATGGCCTCCGAACTAAAATTTTTAATTTGCACATTATGACGTAAGCATATTTTTGGAAAACTGATTGTATCTCTGTAAATATTGATTGATTTTGTTTCAAATTTTGATATGTTCTAGCTGAGACAATCTGCTACAAATGCAGAGTCCACAATTTTTTATTTTGACAAAGGCATAATGGCGTAATCTTGCAATTAATGGAGGCATGTCAATTTTTTACATTTTGCGTGCATTCTCTATGGGACATGACTTTTTCTCAAAAGTGGATTCTACATTCTTGTCTTTCGCGAGCAATATCTCCGTTGTTTTAGCTTTGTTTACGCTGAGATTCGAGTATGTTGTAGCTGAGACAATAAGCTATCACAAGTGTGCCCTTTATTTTTCGATCAGATGCCGGGATCATGCTCATATTTCACTTGCAAAGTAAGATTTCAGAATTCCATTTCCCGTTTACGTGTAATCGCTAAGGGAGATGTTTTGGTATATCGGTATACGCACTTGACTTCCATCCTCTAGATCCATGGTTAGAGTCCGGGTGTCTCCAACAATATTTGTCTTCATTTTATTTTTTGACCTTTCACTGTACCATCTCCTTTGAGTATTAAAACACGTAGAATCGCAAATAATGTAATAAATAACCCTATTTTCTTTATTATTACCCTATTTTCACTTAATCCATTATCATATATAATAATCCTCAATCGGATACCTGAAGGGGGCGCTATACCACTTTCAATCATGGACATCTGGAAGGCATTGTTCTCAAATTCATCTCTCTCTCTCCTCTCTCTTGTTCTTTTACTTCTTCTCTCATGTTCTGCCCCTCTCCTTTTTTGGTATGTCTCTGCATCTATCTATCTCTCTTCTCTTTCACCCTCTCCCTCTCTCTCTCTCTCTCTTGCCTTGCGTCCCTCTTATTCTCTTGGTCTGTTTCCCTCTGCCCTACAGTTGAAACTTGAATCATGGATAGACCATAATGGGAGTAGTAAACGAAATATGTAATCGTAAAAATGCGTTCTTTATTATGTTACACATGAGCATACGTATCACCTAATTCGTCTAAGTGACGAATTAAAGTCTAGTTATTTATTATTATTATTCTTCCTCGAATTTGTTCGCAGGATATCTCAAGACTGAATAAAGCCATTGTTAAAAATCTTTCAATGATGATAGATCTTAGTCTAACTTAGAACTGCGTGAATTTTCAAAGACTCAAAGTCATCGTGACGTCATCCAGGCGCCATTTTGTGAAAATCAACTAATGATCATATCTTCATAACGAATAGTAATTTTTCATTCATATTTATCATAATTAAGATCAATATCCGTCCGATCAATTTTAGGTCAATAAACGTTCGTAAATGCGCGCGTGCGCGCTCGTCAGTGCGTTTACGCGCGCGCAAAAAATTAAAATGCTCTAAATCATCCCAAATTTTTTTTGCATACGTTTCAGGCCATATGAAGCATTTGATAAAAAAATTACGCGCACGCGCATGCGCGCGCGTTTTCGCGCGTACTGGCATTTTGCAACATAGAATCGCCGATTTTTTTCTGTCATCATATTTGGTACATTTTTTCAAGCATTTTGATAATTTGTTCACCTTTTATTAACGCAATGAGCGTCCGTCAAAGTTGACAGCACGCGCGGATTTGCGTTATCTTTATCCACAATACATGGGCAAAAACATGCCTATATAAAATTCATTGTAACTCTTTAGAATAGATAGAAACTCCTAATATTTTTTTCATATTTGGATAGATTATGAGTCGGAAATTTGATTTCATGTCTCATTTTATCCTCAATTAACTCATGACGTCATCATAATGGCCTCCAAACTCAAAATTTCAATTTGCATATTATGACGTCAGCATATTTTTGGAAAATGGATTGTATCTCTGTAAATATTGATCAATTTTCTTTTTAATTTTGATATGTTCTAGCTGAGACAATTTTCTACAAATGTAGTATTCACAATTTTTATTTTTGACAAAAGTATCATGGTGTATTTTTGCGATTAAAGGAGGCATGTCAATTTTACGCATTTTGCGTGTATTCTCTATAGGACATGACTTTTTCTCAAAACTGGATTCTACACTCCTGTCTTTCGCGAGCAAAATCTCCGTTGTTTTAGCTTCGTTTTCGCTGAGCTTTGGATATGTTGTAGCTGAGACAATGAGCTATCAAAGTGTGTCTTTTATTTTTCGATTAGATGCCGATATCATGCTCATATTTCACTTGCAAAGTAGGATTTCTGAATTCCATTTCCCGTTTACGTGTAATCGCTATGGGAGATGTTTTGGTATATCGTTAACGCACTTGACTTCCAACCTCGAGATCCCTGGTTCGAGTCCGGGTGTCTCCAACACTTTTTTTTTTTCACTTTTTTTTCCTTTTGACCTTCACTGTACCATCTCCTTTGAATATTTAAACACGTAGATTCGCAAATAATGTCATAAATAACCCTTTTTACTTTATTATTACCCTATTTTCACTTAATCCATTACTTTTTGCGTGTAATCCCTATGGGAGATGACTTTTTCTAAAATCTGGAGTCTACATTCCTGTCTTTTGCGAGCAATATCGCCGTTATTTCGGCTTGGATTTTGTTGATTTTTGAGTATGTTGTAGCTGAGACTATATGCTATCTAAATCAACCCTCATTTTTTCAATAAGATGTCATGATCGCGCTCATGATCATGATCATGATCATCACGATCATCATTATCATAATGATGATAATCATTTATCAATTACATTTTCATTTCTTTGAATAAGATAAAATCGTCAAAATGTGTTCTTCATGATGTAAATTAGAGTCAAATGTGTAACTGGTTACTGCACAGGGTCAAAGGTCATATTGTTTCAATCTATCTTCCCTAGATCCATGATGATCAAGGAGACACAATTTAATCTTGACATATGAATAGATCATAATGGGAGAAGCATATGAATGGGAGAAGCATTTTACAAAATAATATATCGTGTAATGCATTATTCGTTATGTAAACCATTATCATACGTATCACCTAATTCGTCTAAGTGACGAATTAAAGTCTAGTTATTTATTATTATTATTCTTCCTCGAATTTGTTCGCAGGATATCTCAAGACTGAATAAGGCCATTGTTATGAATCTTTCAATGATGATAGATCTTAGTCTAACTTAGAACTGCGTGAATTTTCAAAGACTCAGAATAATCGTGACGTCATCCAGGCGCCATTTTGTGAAAATCAACTAATGATCATATCTTCACAACGAATAGTAAATTTTCATTCATATTTATCATGATTTAGATCAATATCCGTCCGGTCAATTTTAGGTCAATAAACGTGCGTAAATGCGCGCGTGCGCGCTCGTCCGCGCGTTTACGCGCGCGCAAAAATTAAAAATGCTCTAAATCATCCCAAATTTTTTTTGCATACGTTTCAGGCCTTATGAAGCATTTGATAAAAAAATTACGCACACGCGCATGCGCGCGCGTTTTCGCGCGTACTGGCATTTTGCAACATAGAATCGCCGATTTTTTTTCTGTCATCATATTCGGTACACTTTTCCAAGCATTTTGATAATTTGTTCACCTTTTATTAACACAATGAGCGTCCGTCAAAGTTGACAGCACGCGCGGATTTGCGTTATCTTTATCCACAATAAATGGGCAAAAACATACCTATATAAAATTAATTGTAACTCTTTAGAATAGATAGAAACTCCTAATATTTTTTCATATTTTGATAGATTATGAGTCGGAGATATGATTTCATGTCTCATTTTATCCTCAATTAACTCATGACGTCATCATAATGGCCTCCAAACTCAAAATTTTAATTTGCATATTATGACGTCAGCATATTTTTGGAAAATTGATTGTATCTCTGTAAATATTGATCGATTTTCTTTCAAATTTTGATATGTTCTAGCTGAGACAATTTTCTACAAATGTGGTATTCACAATTTTTATTTTTGACAAAAGTATCATGGTGTATTTTTGCGATTAAAGGAGGCATGTCAATTTTTCGCATTTTACGTGTATTCTCTATGGGACATGACTTTTTCTCAAAACTGGATTCTACATTCCTGTCTTTCGCGAGCAAAATCTCCGTTGTTTTAGCTTCGTTTTCGCTGAGCTTCGGATATGTTGTAGCTGAGACAATGAGCTATAAAAAAGTGTGCCCTTTATTTTTCGATTAGATGCCGGGATCATGCTCATATTTCACTTGCAAAGTAGGATTTCTGAATTCCATTTCCCGTTTACGTGTAATCGCTATGGGAGATGTTTTGGTATATCGGTAACGCACTTGACTTCCAACCTCGAGATCCCTGGTTCGAGTCCGGGTGTCTCCAACACTTTTTTTTCTTCACTTTTTTTTCCTTTTGACCTTCACTGTACCATCTCCTTTGATTATTTAAACACGTAGATTCGCAAATAATGTCATAAATAACCCTTTTTACTTTATTATTACCCTATTTTCACTTAATCCATTACTTTTTGCGTGTAATCCCTATGGGAGATGACTTTTTCTAAAATCTGGAGTCTACATTCCTGTCTTTTGCGAGCAATATCGCCGTTATTTCGGCTTGGATTTTGTTGATTTTTGAGTATGTTGTAGCTGAGACTATATGCTATCTAAATCAACCCTCATTTTTTCAATAAGATGTCATGATCGCGCTCATGATCATGATCATCATGATCATCATTATCATAATGATGATAATCATTTATCAATTAAATTTTCATTTCTTTGAATAAGATAAAAATCGTCAAAAGGTGTTCTTCATGATGTAAATTAGAGTCAAATGTGTAACTGGTTACTGCACAGGGTCAAAGGTCATATATTGTTTCAATCTATCTTCCCTAGATCCATGATGATCAAGGAGACACAATTTAATCTTGACATATGAATAGATCATAATGGGAGAAGCATATGAATGGGAGAAGCATTTTACAAAATAATATATCGTGTAATGCATTATTTGTTATGTAAACCATTATCATACGTATCACCTAATTCGTCTAAGTGACGAATTAAAGTCTAGTTAGGTGATACGTACGTAGACGTATCACCTTTTGATTTCGTCAAGATTTTTATTATTTATTTATTTATTATTAGGTGATACGTAACGAAGTCTACGTATCACCTTTTGATTTCGTCAAGATTTTTATTATTTATTTATTTATTATTATTTATTATTATTCTTCCTCGATTTTGTTCGCAGGATATCTCAAGACTGAATAAAGCCATTGCCATGAAACTTTCAATGATGAAAGATCTTAGTCTAACTTAGAACTGCGTGACTTTTCAAAGACTCAAAATTATCGTGACGTCATCTAGACGCCATTTTGTTAAAATCAACTTATGATCATATCTTCATAACGGAAAGCCATTTCTCATTCATATTTGTCATGATCAAAGTCAATATCCGCCCGGTCAATTTGAGGACAATATATGCGCGTAAAAATGCGCGTACGCGTAGGTGCGCGCGTTTACGCGCGCTTAAAAATTTAAAATGCTCTAAATCATCCCAAATTTTTTTTGCATACGTTTAAGGCCATATAGAGCATTTGACAAAAAATCTCGCTCACGCGCATGCGCGCGCGTTTTTTGCGCGTACTAGCATTTTGCAACATAGAATCCCAATATTTTCTCCGTCATCGTATTTTGTACATTTTTCCAAGCATTTTGATAATTTGTTCACCTTTTAATAACGCAATGAGCGTCCGTCAAAGTTGACAGCACGCGCGGATTTGCGTGATCTTTATCCACAATACATGGGCAAAAAAATGCCTATACAAAATTCATTGTAACTCTTCAGAATAGATAGAAACTCCCAATATTCTTTCATATGTGGATAGATTATGAAATGGAAATATGATTTCATGTCTCATTTGACTCTCAATTAACTCATAATGTCATCATAATGGCCTCCGAACTCGAAATTTAAATTTGCATATTATGACGGATGCATATTTTTGGAAAATTGATTGTATCTCTGTAAATATTGCTTTTTTTTTCTTTCAAATTTTGATATGTTCTAGCTGAGACAATTTTCTACAAATGCAGTGTACATAATTGTCCAGTTTGACAAAGGTATCATGGCGTATTTTTGCAATTAAAGGAGGCATGTCAATTTTTCAAATTTTGCGTGTATTGTCTATGGGACATGACTATTTCTCAAAACTGCATTCTACATTTCCGTCTTTCGCGAGCAACATCTCCGTTTTTTTAACTTTGTTTTCCGTGAGCTTCGGATATGTTGTAGCTGAGACAATGAGCTATCTCCAATGTGACTTCATTTTTCGATCATATGCCGGGATCATGCTCATATTTTACTTGCAAAGTGGGATTTTAGAATTCCATTTTCGTTTACGTGTAATCGCTATGAGAAATGTTTTGGTATATGGGTAACGCACTTGACTTCCGACCTTGAGATCCCGGGTTCGAGTCCGGGTGTCTCCAACAATTTTTTCTCCACCTTTTTTTTTCCTTTTGACCTTTCACTGTACCATCTCCTTTGATTATTTAAACACGTAGAATCGCAAATAATGTAATAAACAACCCTATTTACTTTAGTGTTTCCCTTTTTTCACTTAATCCATTACTTTTTGCGTGTAATCCCTGTGGGAGATAATTTTTTCTCAAATCTGGATTCTACATTCCTGTCTTTTGCGAGCAATATCGCTGTTATTTCTGCTTGGATTTTGTGCTATGTGCTATCTAAATCACCCCTCATTTTTTCAATAAGATGTCAGGATCCCGCTCATGATCATGATCTTCATCATGATTATCATGATCATCAATATCATAATGATGATAATCATTTATCAATTACATTTTCATTTCTTTGAATAAGATAAAATCGTCAAAATGTGTTCTTCGTGATATAAATTAGAATCAAAGGTGTAACTGGTTACTGCGCAGGGTCAATGGTCATATTTTTTCAATCTATCTTCCCTACATCTATAATGATCAAGGGGACACAATTTAAACTTGACATATGGATAGATCTTAATGGATGAAGCATTTCATAAAATAATATGATATCGTATAATGCATTCTTTATTATGTAAACCATTAGCATACGTATCACCTAATTCGTCAAAGTGACGAATTAAAGTCTAGTTATTTATTATTATTCTTCCTCGAATTTGTTCGCAGGATATCTCAAGACTGAATAAAGCCATTATCATGAAACTTGCCATGATGATAGATCTTAGTCTAACTTAGAACTGCGTGACTTTTTAGAGAGTCAAAATTATCGTGACGTCATCCAGGCGCCATTTTGTGAAAATCAACTAATGATCATATCTTCATAACAGAAAAGTATTTCTCATTCATAATTATCACGATTAGAATAAATATCCGTCCGGTCAAGTTGAGGTCAATAAAAATGCGCAAATGCGCGCGTGCGCGTTCGTCCGCGCGTTTACGCGCGCGCAAAAATTTAAAATGCTCCAAATCATCCCAATTTTTTTTTGCATACGTTTCAGGCCATATGGAGCATTTGATAAAAAAATTGCGCACACGCGCATGCGCGCGCGTTTTCGCGCGTACTGGCATTTTGCAACATAGAATCGCCGATTTGTTTCTGTCATCATATTCGGTACATTTTTCCAAGCATTTTGATAATTTGTTCACCTTTTATTAACGTAATGAGCGTCCGTCAAAGTTGACAGCACGCGCGGATTTGCGTTATCTTTATCCACAATACATGGGCAAAAACATGCCTATATAAAATTCATTGTAACTCTTCAGAATAGATAGAAACCCCTAATATTTTTTCATATTTGGATAGATTATGAGTCGGAGATATGATTTCATGTTTCATTTTATCCTCAATTAACTCATTACGTCATCATAATGGCCTCCAAACTCAAAATTTTAATTTGCATATTATGACGTCAGCATATTTTTGGAAAATTGATTGTATCTCTGTAAATATGGATCAATTTTCTTTTTTATTTTGATATGTTCTAGCTGAGACAATTTTCTACAAATGTAGTATTCACAATTTTTTTTTTGACAATAGTATCATGGTGTATTTTTGCGATTAAAGGAGGCATGTCAATTTTTCGCATTTTGCGTGTATTCTCTATGGGACATGACTTTTTCTCAAAACTGGATACTACACTCCTGTCTTTTGCGAGCAAAATCTCCGTTGTCTTAGCTTAGTTTTCGCTGAGCTTTGGATATGTTGTAGCTGAGACAATGAGCTAACAAAAGTGTGCCTTTTATTTTTTGATTAGATGCCGGGATCATGCTCATATTTCACTTGCAAAGTAGGATTTCTGAATTCCATTTCCCCTTTACGTGTAATCGCTATGGGAGATGTTTTGGTATATCGGTAACGCACTTGACTTCCAACCTCGAGATCCCTGGTTCGAGTCCGGGTGTCTCCAACACTTTTTTTCCCACTTTTTTTTTCCTTTTGACCTTCACTGTACCATCTCCTTTGATTATTTAAACACGTAGATTCGCAAATAATGTCATAAATAACCCTTTTTACTTCATTATTACCCTATTTTCACTTAATCCATTACTTTTTGCGTGTAATCCCTATGGGAAATGACTTTTTCTAAAATCTGGAGTCTACATTCCTGTCTTTTGCGAGCAATATCGCCGTTATTTCGGCTTGGATTTTGTTGATTTTTGAGTATGTTGTAGCTGAGACTATATACTATCTAAATCAACCCTCATTTTTTCAATAAGATGTCATGATCGCGCTCATGATCATGATCATCATGATCATCATTATCATAATGATGATAATCATTTATCAATTACATTTTCATTTCTTTGAATAAGATAAAAATCGTCGAAAGGTGTTCTTCATGATGTAAATTAGAGTCAAATGTGTAACTGGTTACTGCACAGGGTCAAAGGTCATATATTGTTTCAATCTATCTTCCCTAGATCCATGATGATCAAGGAGACACAATTTAATTTTGACATATGAATAGATCATAATGGGAGAAGCATATGAATGGGAGAAGCATTTTACAAAATAATATATCGTGTAATGCATTATTCGTTATATAGACCATTATCATACGTATCACCTAATTCGTCTAAGTGACGAATTAAAGTCTAGTTAGGTGATACGTACGTAGACGTATCACCTTTTGATTTCGTCAAGATTTTTATTATTTATTTATTTATTTATTTATTTATTATTATTCTTCCTCGAATTTGTTCGCAGGATATCTCAAGACTGAATAAAGCCATTATCATGAAACTTGGCATGATGATAGATCTTAGTCTAACTTAGAACTGCGTGACTTTTCAAAGACTCAAAATTATCGTGACGTCATCCAGGCGCCATTTTGTGAAAATAAACTTATGATCATATCTTCATAACGGAAAGTAATTTTACATTCATATTTATCAAGATTAAGATCAATATCCGTCGGATCAATATGAGGTCAATAAATGCGCGCAAAAATGCGCGTACGCGTAGGCGCGCGCGTCAATGCGCGCGTAAAATTTTAAATTGCTCAAAATCGTCTTAAATTTTTTTTTGCATACGTTTCAGGCCATTTTAAGCATTTCATAAAAAATCACGCAAAACACGCATTTTTGCACGTTTTCGTTCGTCACGGCCGAACGAAAAATAATTTCTCCGCCAAAGCTCTTGACCGAATATTCCTCATATTTTTCCGGAAAATTTGATACCATGTTTAGCTCTTTATCACTATTAAAAACGGAATGAGCGTCCGTTCAAGACAACCGTCCGTACGCGCGATTTTTGTAATACATTGCATATATGGGCAAAAACATGCCTATGAAAAGTCCATTGGGATGAATAGGGATTGCCAATTTTTTTTTCATATTTAGATAGAGTATGAGTCGGAGGTATGATTTCATATCTCATTTGGCCATTAAGTACATCTTGACGGCATCATAATGGCCTTGGAAGTCAAAAATACAAAATTGCATATTATGACGTCATTGTATTTATGGAAAATGTAGTGTATTTCTCTCAATATTCATCGATTCTCTTTGAAATGTCGATATGTTGTAGATAAGGCAATTCTCTACAAGATCACTTTTCACTAAGTTTCATTTTAATGAGGTCATCATAGTACAAAATTCAATTAAAGGCCACATGTCAGAATTTTCGTCATTTGCGTGTTATGTCTATGGAAGGTGAATTTCGTTCACATCCTGAATCTACATGGCATTCATCTATGAGCACTATCTATCTTATGTGTGCTCTGTTTTCTCCCAAATTGGGGTATGTTATAGCTGAGACCATGGGCTATAAAAACGGTGCTTTTAGTTTTTTGATCAGATGATGAGATCATATCACAATTTTCAGTTGAATGTTGAAATGATGAATATGTCACGTATGTCCTATTTGTGAAACTTAAACGTTAGCAGTGTCCTCGTATTGAAATTATGTAAGGAAACCCTTTTACTTTCTAGACTGTACTCTCAGACACTATTGAGTGACTGACTGACATCTTTTTTTCTCTGGTAATAAAATACATAAAATGAGCGTTATAGAGAACATGAGCATTCGGCTACATTAATAACCCACTCTGTTCTCATTGTTCATTTCCTATTCAAGACTTGAATAATGACGAACTTCATTCAATATTTGGTAGTAATACTACAGATACTTATACTGATATCAATGATTTAAACTATTTATCCGAAAAAGAATATGAGTTTCATTTCAGTAGGTTTCTGAACTGTAAATATTATATTGATGAGGATTTTACGACTGAATTCAGTAACATTAACTATCATTTTTAGTATTTTACATTTTAATTCGCGTAGTTTAAACATACATTGTAATGCTTTATCCAATTTCATCTGTACTTATGTATAGAAACTTGGGTTAATGATAGTACGCCACTATTATTCAATGTATCCGGTCATTCATTTATACAATTTAATCGCCAAGTACAAAAGAGTGGAGGTGTTGGTCTATTGGTCGCTGACAATTTTGAATATGAAATACGCAATGATATATGTATATTATACCCATCATACAACTATGAATCACTGTTTATTGAAAGCAATTTCCCTGTCGTTGAAAATGTTTTACAAAAAACACATACTGAACATAAACAGGTTTATATAATGGGAGATTTTAACATTGATCCCGTGAAATTTACTGGCAATGCTGTATGTAATTTCTTGAGCGAAATACATTCAAATCTTTGTATTCCTTTAATTGACAAGCCTTCAAGAAAGACTGACGGATCAATATCCCTCTAATCCACATTCTTTATACAGTGACAGTATATATCCATCCGATATTTAAAGATTTTATTTTCAAGCAACTAGTGAATCTCACGTCGACAACTCAAAATGATCGCTAATGTATTCTCACACTTTTCATTTACGCCGGGACATCGTGACGTCATACACTATACATTTTTAATTATTCAGGCATAAGCTCTTATTTATCAATTATATTTTCATTTCTTTGAATAAGATAAAAATCGTCAAAATGCGTTCTTCATGATGTAAATTAGAGTCAAAGGTGTAACTGGTTACTGCACAGAGTCAATGGTCATATATTGTCTCAATCTATCTTCCCTATATCCATAATGATCAAGGGATCGACACAATTTAAACTTGACATATGGATAGATCATTATGGGAAGAGCATTTTATAAAATAATATGATATCGTGTAATGCATTCTTTGTTATGTAAACCAATATCATACGTATCACCTAATTCGTCTAAGTGACGAATTAAAGTCTAGTATTTATTTTGTGTCTGTATAGAAGCATTTATTATTATTCTTCCTCAATTTTGTTCGCAGGATATCTCAAGAATGGCTAAAGCCATTATCATGAAACTTGCCATGATTATAGATCTTAGCCTAACTTAGAACTGCGTGACTTTTCAAAAACTCAAAATTATCGTGACGTCATCCAGGCGCCATTTTGTGAAAATCAACTTATGATCATATCTTTATAACGGAAAAGTATTTCTCTTTCATAATTATCACGATTAAGATCAATATCCTTCCGGTTAGTTTCAGGTCAATAAACGTGCGCAAATGCGCGCGTGCGCGCTCGTCCGCGCGTTTACGCGCGCGCAAAAAATTAAAAAGCTCTAAATCATCCCAAATTTTTTTTGCATACGTTTAAGGCCATATGGAGCATTTGATAAAAAAATTACGCACACGCGCATGCGCGCGCGTTTTCGCGCGTACTGGCATTTTGCAACATAGAATCGCCAATTTTTTTCTGTCATCATATTTGGTACATTTTTCCAAGCATTTTGATAATTTGTTCACCTTTTATTAACGCAATGAGCGTCCGTCAAAGTTGACAGCACGCGCAGATTTGCGTTATCTTTATCCACAATACATGGGCAAAAACATGCCTATATAAAATTCATTGTAACTCTTTAGAATAGATAGAAACTCCTAATATTTTTTCATATTTAGATAGATTATGAGTCGGAAATATGATTTCATGTCTCATTTTATCCTCAATTAACTCATGACGTCATCATAATGGCCTCCAAACTCAAATTTTAATTTGCATATTATGACGTCAGCATATTTTTGGAAAATTGATTGTATCTCTGTAAATATTGATCAATTTTCTTTTTAATTTTGATATGTTCTAGCTGAGACAATTTTCTACAAATGTAGTATTCACAATTTTTATTTTTGACAAAAGTATCATGGTGTATTTTTGCGATTAAAGGAGGCATGTCAATTTTTCGCATTTTGCGTGTATTCTCTATGGGACATGACTTTTTCTCAAAACTGGATTCTACACTCCTGTCTTTCGCGAGCAAAATCTCCGTTGTTTTATCTTTGTTTTCGCTGAGCTTCGGATATGTTGTAGCTGAGACAATGAGCTATCAAAAGTGTGCCCTTTATTTTTCAATTAGATGCCGGGATCATGCTCATATTTCACTTGCAAAGTAGGATTTCTGAATTCCATTTCCCGTTTACGTGTAATCGCTATGGGAGATGTTTTGGTATATCGGTAACGCACTTGACTTCCAACCTCGAGATCCCTGGTTCGAGTCCGGGTGTCTCCAACAACTTTTTGCTTCCCTTTTTTTTCCTTTTGACTTTCACTGTACCATCTCCTTTGATTATTTAAACACGTAGAATCGCAAATAATGTGAAAAATAACCCTTTTTACTTTATTATTACCCTATTTTCACTTAATCCATTTCTTTTTGCGTGTAATCCCTATGGGAGATGACTTTTTCTAAAATCTGGAGTCTACATTCCTGTCTTTTGCGAGCAATATCGCCGTTATTTCGGCTTGGATTTTGTTGATTTTTGAGTATGTTGTAGCTGAGACTATATGCTATCTAAATCAACCCTCATTTTTTCAATAAGATGTCATGATCGCGCTCATGATCATGATCATTATCATCATGATCATCATTATCATAATGATGATAATCATTTATCAATTACATTTTCATTTCTTTGAATAAGATAAAATCGTCAAAAGGTGTTCTTCATGATGTAAATTAGAGTCAAATGTGTAACTAGTTACTGCACAGGGTCAAAGGTCATATATTGTTTCAATCTATCTTCCCTAGATCCATGATGATCAAGGAGACACAATTTAATCTTGACATATGAATAGATCATAATGGGAGAAGCATATAAATGGGAGAAGCATTTTACAAAATAATATATCGTGTAATGCATTATTCGTTAAGTAAACCATTATCATACGTATCACCTAATTCGTCTAATGGCACAGTCACACGGCCACTTACGGTAGCTGCGGATGCTTACGGATAAAAGTCCGTAAGCATCCGCAAGGATCCGTATCATCCGTAAGCATCCGTATCCATCCGTAATTCAATCCGCAGGATCCGCAGACATACTTAGATCCGCAGCGGAATTTTGAAAATCTCAAAATTTTGCTGCGGATGAAATATACGTAAGCATCCGCAGGTCCGTAACATGGCCGTGTGACTGTAGCATTAGTGACGAATTAAAGTCTAGTTTGTATATTGATGTCGTCGACGACAATGACCATTTGTGCATAACAATTTAGCCTTTGGCCCCGGGTTTATAGGGTTAAATTTGTAGATATTGGAACATTTAATTTTGTCGGTAATTAATTGGTGGCTTGTTTTGTCGGGAATCGTTGACCTCTATCCCCCCCCCCCCCCCCCCCCCCCCCCACTGAAAAAGGACTAGCGACGCCACTGACGACACATCAGGCCTATACTTGCGTTTTGTGAGAGGCTCAAGTATCCGGGCCAGCTATTTATAGTTGAGTAAGTTTTGAAGAAAAACAAAAACGAGTACTCGCTCTCCAATCGTATTGGTTATTGGGGAATTTCGAATGTCATCAAATATTTTTTTTTCCTTTTTAAATAGTAATTGTTTTGCGACTCAATTCAGGCCTGACTAAATATAAACTTTTTCGTAAGGCAACAGACAAGTAATTTAGTCATATACCTGATTAACATTTGAAGATTTCCTACACTAGTGCCTGGCCGTGCGTGTTCCATATTTAATTGTGAACACTAAGTTGCACCTGAAATTGCAACATGTGCATTATAAGCTCCAAACGCTTTCTTTCATACAAATACACCAACAAAAAATCCCCAAAGCTTGAATGCATACTATTTCACAAGATGTAATTAAACAATATGAATTATATTAATGATACACTGACATGTACATGCAAATGCATGATAATTTTTGCGCTTCTTGCTCCCAGCAAGATAGTTTCCTCCTACATTTAATTTTGTTGCTGTTATGAGTTTATGAGTTTATATATTCATATTTTTGTTATCAAACAGGAATAAATAAATGAAAATATAAATACATTTGTACAATGATAATTGTAAAATGATGATAGAAGAACCAATGAAAATCGCAACTGATCTTCCCTAATTCCTTGTCTTTTCTTCCTCTTTGTTTTCTGTCCCTTTCTCTCCTCTTTCCCTTTCACTTCTCTTACTTCTCTCTCTCTCTCTCTCTTTTCTCTCTCTCTCTCTCTCTCTCTCTCTCATTTAAGTTTGCTGAGGGTGGCAGGGGCCCTTCGCCCCCTCCCCCCGATCCACGCGATTTTGGTGGGATTAATCGCAACTGATCTCTGCTTCTTTTCACCCTTTTCTTTTCTTCTTCCTCTTTTGTGTTTTATTTTAGCTCTCCTCTTTCCCTTTCCCTTTTTTCTCTCTTTTTTTTGGCGGGGAGGGGGTGGGGTGGTCGGGGAGGGGGCAGATGCATAGGCCTTTCTCCGCGATCCACATCTTGTTTGCAGAAAAATTGCAACTGATATTCCTTCTTTTCTTTTCCTCTTTTGTTTCTTTCCCTTTCCTTCCTTCTCTCTTGTTTTGCGCGGGGGGGGGGGGGCAACAGCATGGGCGGCAAGGCCCTTCCGGCCCCCCAATCTCCTTCTTTTCGCTTTTTTCTTTTCTTCTTCTTTTTCTCTTATTTCCCTTTTCCTTCTTTTCCTTTCTTCTCTCTCTCTCTTTGCTAAGGGGGGGGGGGGGTGGAGGGGTACAAATCGGGACAAATTGCCACTGATCTCCCCTCCCTTTCTTCTTCTACTTTCCCCCCTTTTCCTTCCCTTACTACTCTCTCTCTCTCTCACACATTTAAGTTTGCTGAGGGAGGCAGGGGTCTTTCGCCCCCTCCCCCGATCCACACGATTTTGGTGGGATTAATCGCAACTGATCTCTGCTTCTTTTCACCCTTTTCTTTTCTTCTTCCTCTTTTGTGGTCCATTTTAGCTCTCCTCTTTCCCAACTGATATCCCTTCTTTTCTTTTCTTCTTTTGTTTCTTACCCTTTCCTTCCTTCTCTCTTGTTTTGCGGGGGGGGGGGTGAGGCAACAGCATGGGCGGCAAGGCCCTTCCGCCCCCCCCCCCCGATCTCCTTCTTTTCCCCTTTTTCTTTTCTTCTTCCTTTCCTCTTCTCTCTTTTTCCCCCTTTCCCTTCTTTTCCTTCCTTCTCTCTCTCTCTCTCTTTTTGTTTGCCAGGGGAGGGCAGGCGAAGGCCTTTCGCCCCAGATCCACACCGCGTGGTGGGAAAATTCTCAATTGATCTCCCGTAACTTTCTTTTCTTTCCCTTTCCCTTCTCTTCCTTTCTCTCTCTTTTAAGTTTGCTGTAGAAGGGGGGGGGGCAAAGGGCCATTTGCCCCCCCCCCGATCCCCAACTTGTTGGCGGGAAAACTGCAACTGATATCCCCCTTCTTTCTTTCTTTCCCTTTATCTCCTCTTTCCCCTTTTTTCTTTCCCTTCTCTTCCTTCTCTCTTTCTTTTTGCTTGGGGGGGGGGGGGGGGCAACAGCCTGGGAAGCAAAGCCCTTTCGGCGGCTCCCCGATCTCCTTCTTTCCCCTTTTCTTTTCTTCTTCCTTTCCCTTTGTCTCTTCTTTCCCTTTTCCTTATTTTTCCTTCCTTCTTTCTCTCTCTCTCTCTCTCTCTCTCTCTATATATCTCTCTTTTGCTGAGGGGAGGGGGAGGGGGTGGCGAAGGCCTTTCGCCCCGATCTCCTTCTTTTCCCCCTTTTCTTTTCTTCTTCCTCTTCTTCCTTTCCCTTACTCTCCGCTTTACCTTCTCTCTCTCTCTCTCTCTCTCTCTCTTCATTTTTTTTGTTGGCGGTTTGGGGTCACAACGCCCCCTATCGTCAGAGCATGATCAGAGTAACATGTTAGCCTATGGACGTTTTTTTTTAAATCGTTAAAAATTCATTTTTTGTTTAAACGAAAAGCACATCCACCCCGACGTACGTTATTGTCATGATGTTCGATTAGACATGATATTGATATCGATGTAAACAACAATGTGATCGAGAGATAATGTAATGCATTGCATGTTGCAAGGTCAAGAGGTCAAATACGGCATGTTACATGTTCGTGAAGCCGGAGCGGAAAGGATACAATAAAGACTATGAGACTCGTAATACTTGTGTTGAATTCCATTTATTCTATATCCTGGTTAGGATATGACATTGGCGACGAGGATGAAAGTCATATAGGACAATTGTAGATCTGTTTGAGAAGGAAAATGGCGTTTGGAGGCGCAGATATCAAGGGACTTGGTCAGTTTGATCCGACCGGAGACGGCAGTGTTGTGAGTGAAAGATGGCAGCGCTGGTATGAGGAGTTTGATGCGTACGCAGATAGCCTCGGTGTGTTTGTCGACGGGGCAGAGCCGGCGCAGTTGACTCGACGTAGAGCCTTGATGATGTACTCGGCTGGAGCGGCTGTGCGGGAAGTTTTCAAGACCCTTGAGGATACTGGCACCAAGGCAGATTATTACAAGGCTGTGAACGCTTTGGAGAAGCATTTTGTTGTGCAGTCAAATTCTACCTTTCAACGTCATGTTTTCAGACAGATTACTCAGCAGGCGGATGAGACTGTGTCGCAGATGGTGACACGGCTTAAGAAGGCAGCAGAAGGCTGTGCTTTCAGAGATGATTTGGAGAACCAGATTCGTGATCAGGTCGTTCAAGGGTTGCGGTCATCTAGACTGCGAAGGAAACTTTTGGAAAAGGGTACTGCACTCACCCTAACTGCAACCTTGGCGATAGCAGCGTCACTTGAGGCCGTGGAGGCCATGGATTCTCAATTCAGAATACTGTCATCGGTGGACGAGTTTCCTAACCCTAGTTCCCAGATCCGTCAGGTCAGTAATGAAACCCGTGAATGCTTTAATTGTGGGAGAACTGGGCACAGTTATAAGGACTCGACATGTCCAGCCAAGGGACGGATATGCCACACATGTGGGAAAAAGGGACACTTCGCCACAAAGTGCAGAGATGGTTCAGGGAAGAAGGAGCAGACAAGTGGACCAAACGGTAAACCTAGAGGAAAATGGGGACAGAAAAGGCAAGGTCACAAAGTGCGACAAGTGGATGAATGCACATGTCACTGTCAGAATAAGCAAGGTGATGAACAGAATCATAGTGATGATAGTGAGAGAGGATATGCATTCGCTATTGATACTGACAAGTGTGAAAAGGTGCCTGTTGTGATTGGAGGAGTACCAGTTGATATCATAGTAGATTCTGGAACCACTGCGAATATCATTGACAGAGCATTATGGGAGTTCCTGAAGACAGAGAAAATTACATGCTCATCCCGAAGGTGTAACAAAAAGATCTATCCGTATACTTCTGTAGAGCCACTCCAGACCATTGGATGTTTTAAAGCTGTGGTCACGGCAGGTGAGAGAAGTGTAGAAGCTGAATTTGTTGTCATTGCAGAGAAAGGCGAACCACTGATGAGTAGAAAAACAGCATTAGCCCTTGGTGTGCTACGGATCGGGATAGATGTGAACTCTGTGAAATCATATGTAGATATGAGAGAAGAATTCAAGCCAGTATTCCAAGGCGTTGGAAAACTGCGTGATCGACAAATCAAGCTGAAAGTTGATCCCGAGATTAGACCTGTAGCCCAGCCAGTTCGAAGAACACCATTCGGTTGAGAGACAGAGTGAAGGAGAAGATCCAGGAACTAGTCGAGCAAGACATTATAGAGCCTGTGGAAGAACCTACACTGTGGGTTAGTCCTGTAGTCATAGTACCCAAGCCTAATGGAGATATCCGGATATGCATTGACATGAGGCGGGTCAATGAAGCCATTGTGAGGGAGAGACATCCGATACCGACAGTGGATGAAATACTCCAAGAGTTGTCAACAAGCAAGGTGTTCTCAAAAATTGATCTAAAATGGGGATATCATCAGTTGGAGTTAGATCCTGAATCCCGAAAGTTGACCACGTTTGTAACACATTGCGGACTATACCGTTACAAGAGATTGTTATTCGGTGTGAATGCAGCACCTGAGATCTATCAGCACGAGATCCACAAAGTGCTTCAAGGACTACCTGGTGTTGCAAACATTTCTGATGACATCATCATTCATGGTGCCACGCAGGAAGAGCATGATGAGAGGCTTCGACAGACCTTGACACGATTGAAAGACGCAGGATTAACGGCCAATGCAGAAAAGTGCCTGTTTGGTGTGTCCGAGTTAGTAGTCAGGGGACACAAGTTGACCAAGGACGGCATCAATCCCACCAAGGCCAAGATTGAGGCTGTAGCAAACGCATGTGAGCCAATACGAAGTACGCTCTTACCAGCTGGTCCATGGGAGGATGTCGCAGTAGATTTTTTGGGACCACTACCATCTGGTGAATCAATTCTAGTGATCATTGACTATTACAGTAGATATTACGAATATATTGTGATGCGATCTACAACAGCAGAGAAGACAGTGGCAGCTCTAGCAGGGATCTTCGCAAGACATGGTTTGCCACTAACCCTGTATTCTGACAATGGGCCTCAATTTATCTCGCAAGTCTTTGCAGACTATATGAGGCTGACAGGTGTACACCACCATAGGGTTACACCCAAGTGGCCTCAGGCAAATGGTGAGGTTGAGCGACAGAACCAATCCCTCGAGAAGAGAATGAGAATTGCTCATTCAGAAGGCAAAGACTGGAAGGAGGCGCTTCTGTCATATGTTGCAGCATACAGGGCTACACCACATAGCACAACAGGTAAAAGCCCAGCTGAGCTACTCTTCGGACGGAAGATCAGGACAAAGTTACCTGTTATCAGTGAATCTCTAAATGACCAAGAGATCAGAGACCAGGACGCTGAGAGCAAAGGTGCATCGAAACTGTATGCAGACTCTAAGAGGGGTGCCAAACCATCTGATGTGGTGCCAGGAGATGAAGTTCTGGTGAGGAGGGAAGTGTCTAGCAAAATGGACACACCATTTCTACCACAACCATACACAGTTGTATCCAGAGAGGGCAACAAGCTGAACATTTGCTCACCAGAAGGTGTGATGTATGCTAGGAACACATCACATGTGAAGAAGTATCATCGACAGGGTATACTGCAGCCGGAAGCTGAGACTACAGAGGCCCAGGTTCCACTCTACCATGGTGTTGGTGCTGAATTGATAACACCGCAGTCTGATGTCGAGACTACTAGTGACATAGGAATACTGCAGCCGGAAGCTGAGACTACAGAGGCACAGGTTCCACTCTACCATGGTGTTGGTGCTGAATTGATAACACCGCAGTCTGATGTCGAGACTACTAGTGATCAGAGCCAACATGAGGGGACTGAGCGTCAGATGGGAGTTCCGAAGACCGTACCATCACCGACCCAGACATCAATTTGGAGCAGACCAAAACGCCATCGTTTGAGGCCCAAGCGATTTTCTGATTATTTGTTGGAATGAAGATTCGGTGGAAACAGCCATCTAGTATTGTGACGCGAAGTGTTCAACCAGTAAAAGTGACACAACAAAGTTTTTCAGTCATTTGAATGTTTGAGTGTTAAAATGTTTCACAAAGAGTTCAAGTGCTATTTTAGCAAGTACATAGGGTGTATGCCTGTACGCTGCCCTATATTTAACGGAATGTTCACTATATAAGGGTGTATGCCTGTACGCTGCCCTATATTCAATGAAAAGTTCAGTAACCGGGTGTATGCTTGTACGCTGCCCTATTTGAAGAAGAAGAAAAAAATTTGGGTGAATGCTTGTACGCTGCCCTGAGTGAAAGTGATTAATTAGTGAAATTTAAACCAAAAAAAAAATGAGAGAAGAAAAGGGTGCAAGCTAGTGCCAAGAGAAACGTGGGGATTCATCTCAAAGCAAACTCTCAAGTTGTTAGCTGACTTTGAAGCTCAAGTGAAAGACTAGCAGCTGAAGAAAGGACATTATAAGATTAATTATAATGAGAACTCTAAAATGTCTCATGACAGATCTGATCAACATCCAACCCAGAGATGAATATTGAGAACTCTAATGCATGCGTCTTATGAAAGACTCATATTATAAACAAACAGAGACTTTATAGTTAAAGCAGTTTGATATGTCAGTCAAGTAGTTAAATGAAGTGAGTTGATCATACACTGCATATATTGTAATGTCAAGTTGTTTGAATATTCATTTCATGATGTGTATGATGAGAAATGTATAAGTTCTGAATTGGGAGTTCATTGTTTTAAAAACAAAAAACAATGTGTGTTTGGTTGAAGTTCAAGTTCAATAGTTCGAAGTCAAGTAATACACGAGTCGTTATTAGTATGAAAACAAACAAACGATATTTGGATATCGATGTGGTCAATGGAAAAGTCACATACATGTATTATATTGATACAAACAGTTCAAAACTTATTGCATGCTAAAACAAGTTTTGAAATCAGGGTTCATGATTATTCATTGAAGTAAAATGGAAAAGATATCTTTTAATCTGATAAGGGAGGGATGTCATGATGTTCGATTAGACATGATATTGATATCGATGTAAACAACAATGTGATCGAGAGATAATGTAATGCATTGCATGTTGCAAGGTCAAGAGGTCAAATACGGCATGTTACATGTTCGTGAAGCCGGAGCGGAAAGGATACAATAAAGACTATGAGACTCGTAATACTTGTGTTGAATTCCATTTATTCTATATCCTGGTTAGGATATGACAGTTATCACTAGCTCTTTCATTGGAGCCCTCATGTCTCATTGACTTTTGAAAGTTCACCCACCGTAATTTTTCAAAATAGGTTGCAAGCTCGTCATTGCCTATAATACACATGTGAAACAAGTCTAACTTTGGACTCAGTTTACCAAGCGATTTGAAGATTATAGGTCGAGCACACGAAACATAAGCATGAATTATCATAGATCACTTCTGCCTATTTCATTTCATCCAAACCCCCACCGTAATTTTTCCATTTAGTAAAAGCAAACATTTTGCCGAGTTTAGCAAAAACATGAATATTCATGAACGGTCAGACAATACAGCCTTTTAGTACGTAACGTATAGTGAATGGCAATGGGCGATGATCCGTTCAGGAGGTAGAGGTCAGTGGTTTGTGCTCGCAATGTTCACGCGAGCGAAAATGAGACAATCGGAGCAATATGCAAAGATTACATGAACATAAAGAGAGCTGAGAGAGCCGCGACTGTAATTTGTTTTTGTGTGCTGGCCTTTCCTTTGTGAATGATCACATCTGACACATCAGTCACCGAAAATCATTTCTGAATGTCGGCATTGGTTCTTTATAGTAAACTTTACTTGAAATCTGGTCATCGGTAAAGTATTATCGGCATTATCGTGATCCAAGTCCCCAGGGACTCGACCTTTATGTCAAGACGTTGCATAATGCAATTCGTATTGGTATTTTATTCCATCTCAGAGTGATTATAGACGTTATTTTTTAAGGATAATAAGGATAAAGCTGTCTGGGTTTTTAAAGATAATGCTTCAAAACAAATCGAACAAGCTGTTTATTTCTTTATTCATGGTTTGTTTCTACTGTTTATCAATTTTCATTGCCAACCATCGAAAACGAATTTATTATGCATTCCACAGAGGAAGTTTGCATAGGAGAACTATGCTTTCTAATGGATCCGTACAATATGGCACAGGTTTAGGGGCCTGGGAGAGCCCCCACCGGGGGTTCCGGGGCGGAGCCCCAGGATGCTCTCGAGTTAATTTGACTTTAAAGAGCAAGTGTTTCTAAGATATAAAGAGAGATTATTTCTTCAATGAAGTGAAAGGACTCTTGAAAATAAAATAGCCTTTTCATTTCATTTTAGAAATAAACTCCAATCCATCCCTTGATATTTAAATTGCACTGCTCCTACTTCGTGCTTTGTTCACACTCTCCCTGTTCTATAAAGGGTGCTTTCTCTATTTGATCATCAACAGAAGCAAAATGCTAGGCCACGAACTTTTCGAAGCGTGACCAGATTCAAAGTATGCTTAAATGGGGGCATTGATGTATGTAGAAAAAACAGGATTAAGATCCCATGCAACGCTTCGAAATTTAAAAGAAGAATAAGAAAAAATAAAGTTGAGATTTCACCTTTATGTCTAGACGTTGCATAATGCAATTCGTTTTGGTATTTTAATTCCATCTCAGAGTGATTATTTCTTAAATGAAGTGAAAGGACTCTTGAAAATAAAATAGTCTTTTCAGTTTCATTTCATTTTAGAAATAAACTCTAATCCATCCTTTGATATTTAAAGTGCACTGCTCCTACTGTGTGCTTTTTTCACACTCTCCCTGATCTATAAAGGGTGCTTTCTTTATTTGATCATCAACAGAAGCAAAAGGCTAGGCAAGGAACTTTTCGAAGCGTGACCAGATTCCACGTATGCTTAAATGGGGGCATTAATGTATGTAGAAAAAACAGGATTAAGATCCCATGCAACGCTTCGAAATTTAAAAGAAAAATAAGAAAAATAAAGTTGAGATTCAACCTTTATGTCTAGACGTTGCATAATGCAATTCGTTTTGGTATTTTATTCCATCTCAGAGTGATTATAGAAGTTATTTTTTAAGGATAATAAAGATAAAGCTGTCCGGGTTTTTAAGATAATGCGTCAAAACAAATCGAACAAGCTGTTTATTTCTTTATTCATGGTCTGTTTCTACTTTTTATCTATTTTCATTGCCAACCCTCCAAAACGAATTTAGTATGCATTTCAAAGAGGAAGTTTGCATAGGAGAAATATATATATACAAATTATATATATATATATATATATATATATATACAAATTATTTATTGGGCTTATTTTGCTTTCTAATGGATCCAAACAATATGGCACAGCTTTAGGGGCCTGGAAGAGCCCCTACCAGGGATTCCAGGGCGGAGCCCCAGGATGCTCTCTAGTTTATTTGACTTTCAAGAGAAAGTGTCTCTTAGATATAAAGAGAGGTTATTTCTTCAATGAAGTGAAAGGACTCTTGAAAATAAAATAGCCCTTTCATTTCATTTTAGAAATAAACTCTAATCCATCCCTTGATATTTAAATTGCACTGCTCCTACTTCGTGCTTTGTTCACACTCTCCCTGTTCTATAAAGGGCAGTGGCGGATCCAGGGGTGGGCCGAAACGGCCGCGGCCCCCCCTATTGGCGAAGCAAAAAAAAAATGAGAAGGAAAAAGAGAAAGAAAAAAAGAAGGAAAAAAAGGGGGAAAAAGGAGAAGATAAAAGAAAAGAGAACAAAAAAGTAAAGAAAAGAGAGAGAGTTCAAAAAAGAGGAAAGAAAAAGAAGAGAGGAGCCGGGGAGAAAGAAAGACAACGAAATGGCACTAAAAATTAGTGACAGTAACGACGAATAAGGGAAAGACAAGGGGAAGGGGGGTGCGTGAAGGCGGATGCATTGAGGGGAGGGGGGGGAGGGGTGACTGGCCGTATTCTTATTTTTAGGTTATGCGAAACTGAGTCGAAATTATGCTTCTTTTCAAAACAATCTTAGCATGCTTGTTTATGTTAAGCCGGAGTGCATGAAAAGGTTAGTGTAGAAACACTTCTGAAAAGGCCGCGCCCGGCCCCTCCAAAGAACGGCAGAATGGTAATCTATAAATTATGGGGTCATTCTTGATGGCTTTGGAGTCGTTATTAAGGAGGGGGCCGGCCCTACTCAAATGGTAGTGACCGTAACGATGGATAAGGGAATAAGGAGAAGGGATGCACATGCAGGCGCGTACGCAGGGGGGGGGGGGGGGGGGGGGGGGGTGGGGGGGGGGGGGGGGGGGGAGGGGGGGAGGGGGGGGTCGAACCCCCCTCAAATTTTTGTCAAGTTGGTTCTGATGTGTATAATGCGTAGACCAGGGGTTCTCAAACTTTTTCTTTGACGGTCCAGAAGCGATTTCTATGAAAGCTGTAAGGTCCGAAATGACACTTGTATACTGAAGATAATGAGGCTTGTTTTTGGTCTATATCTGATCCAAGGAGAATTGTTACAGTTTAAAAAAACAGAACCGCCAGTGCTTCCACTCGTTTAAATAGAGTTTCCTGAAAAAGAACACCCAATATCCTGGAATTTGAAAGAATTTTCTTAAAACTCTCAAAATGCCTCTTACTTGGATTTCTTATTTGGATGAATCGCTATGAGCCTATGACGTTTTAATATAATTTATATCAATTATTGAGTGGGCTTATTTTGCTTTCTAATGATCCATACAACATGGCAGAGCTTGAGGGGTCTGGCAGAGCCTTTTCAAGAGAGAAATTGTCTTTAGGAGAAAAAAGAGGTTCTAAAATGAAATGAAAGGGTTATTGACTTTCAAGAGAGAAAATTGTCTATAAAGCTATGGTCACAAATTAGAGCAGCGACCGATCGATCAGTAGCCTGCTCGGTCGCTGCTGGAATTAGGCATCGCCCAGCGATTAGTTCGGTGCCCGGGCGGCGACCGCCCAGGCACCGAGCGTATTTTGGGCGGCGGATGAAAAGTGGGCAGGCGCCGCCCAAATTTTAACTCCGCGCTAAAACTTCAGCGGCGACCGAGCGATGCCCTAACAACGAGCGGTGACTGGCCGGTCGCCGCTCGGTGGCCGGGCAGCCGCCGGGCAGAATTGGTTAAAAACTCGCCGCTCGGCCGCCGAGCAGGCTACTTTTGGGTAATGTGACCATAGCATAAGAGAGGAAGAGAGGTTATTTCTAAAATGAAATGAAAGGGCTCTTGTCAAAATAAACTGTCTCGAAATAAACTCTCTTTCTCTCTAAAGGCCCGGTCACACAGCCTTTCGCGTCTGTATCGCGGGTAAAATTTCGCGATTTTTTTTTGCCCGCGGTTGCCCGTGGTGGAAAATGTGCAAAATTGGCTTACCCGCGGTTTACCCGTGGTATGCCCGCGGAACAGACACCGGCGACTGTTCCGCGTCCTTATCGCGGGTGAAGCGCGGCGGTACCGCGGCCTACCACGCTTACACGCGGTACACACGCTAATGCACGTGATAACAACGCGGTACAGACGCGGAACAAACGTGCTATGACCGTGCTCCACCCGCGATTACCCGCTAAAATTTCGCGTCCAATTCCGCGTGTAACCACGTCTTAACCGCGGCCGTAGCACGTATTAGCACGTTCGTTCCGCGTCTGTACCGCGTCTTTACCGCGTGTGTACCACGTGTACCGCCCGCGATTACCCGCGGTCTAAATTTTTGGGCAGCCCAAAACTTTTTCGCGCGGCCAACCGCGTGTGAATTTCTTACCGCGTGTAACGACGGGTAAAGTACGGCTGTATCGCGTCTTTATCGCGACCTCAAAGCGTCCAACAGCGTCTGCTTCACGGGCAGAAATTTTTGGCCGTGATTCGGCCGCGATACGCCCGTGGAGGGCTGTGTGACCGGGCCTTAATAGACGATTTTATGAGATGGAATCTTCAATCTGAAGCCTTTTTGTGCTCTTTGAAAATGGCACACTGAATGGGGGCAGTGCAATTTAAATTTCAAGGGATGGATTAGAGTTTTTATTGAGAGTCAAATAGCACTTTCATTTCATTTTAGAAATAAACTCTAATACATTCCTTGATATTTAAATTGCGCCGCCCCTATTGTGTCCTCTTTTTAAAGAGCACAACAGAGCCCTCAGATTAGGCAGCAAGTAGCAAAACAAACCCGTAACACTGGACACAACATTCAATGGGATGATGCCCATATCATTGAGTTTGAAACGCACTTCTGGTCAAGAATGGTAAAAGAAGCATCTGCATAAAAAGGATGAATCCTTCACTAAATAGGGATTCTTGCTATACACTTTTACCTTTGTGTAAATAATAAAAGGTCCACGGGTGTGGTTGTTAGAAGCTTAAACTACATAAAACTCTCTCCAATTTTGCAGGGGGAGAGCCTATGTCGGGAGTCTTTAATAATAAAAGGGATAAATCCTTCACTGAATAGGGATTCTTGCTATACGTTACCTTTCTTCGCTCCAGTGATCTCGAGGCAGCAGACAGCAAGAAAGTGTGTAAATAATTTGCTGTTGCCGCGAGTCTTGCATGGGGCGGAGCCCCAGGAAGTTCTTGAACTTTAACAAAAATTAGGAAATTCCAAATAGTCGTCATGAGCGATAGAAATTGTAATTTCCTCCTCTAGGTAACATGTTGATGTGTTTGTTAAATGTATTACCATGGTGCACCTTCTTGGTTACAAAAAAAATATGTGTATGTATTAACGTAAGTTCGTGCCTTTACATATCACAGTAGAAATCAATGTTTTATATTTGATGCAGAATAATATTAATATTTGGAGATTAGAAACACAAACAGTTTCCATAACCGTTCAAGTGTTTCAAGAAAAAGTTAAGCAAACTTTCTCCTGGATGTAAATTCCTAAATTATGCAAATAACATGAAGTATAATTAGAATTCTATTAATAATAATGAAGTACAAGTCGAGGAGGGTTAGCATATTTCCAGGTGCTAGGCAGTGAGATCACACAAAGGAAATTCAAAGAAAAGAATTTCAAATGAGGAAAGGAACCTTATAAATAGGGTTCGCGGGCGCACGTAGCCATCTTTTCAAAGAAGGAAGAGGTGTCAACAAACGAAAAACTCTCCCCAAAACAGAGTAAATATTTGTCCAAAAACCGAAATATCATATTATTGATCATAACAAAAGCTACAATAGATCAAATCCATTCAATCAATCATAATCAATCAAACAAAAACTACAATCGATCATATCCAATCAATCAAAACATAACTCCTGTCAAACAACAGCTAAAGTCCAAACAGACATGAAGCCAGGATATATACACTCCCAATTAAAAAAGAGAGAAGATTCTGTGATTTGAACAATAACAAAAATCCAGAAGGGAGGGAATCTTCAGCAAAAGATCTTGAAGGGAGGGACCCTCCTCGACTTGTACTTCATTATTATTAATAGAATTCTAATTATACTTCATGTTATTTGCATAATTTAGGAATTCTATTACATAACATTCGTACAAGTCTTCAGAGGGTTAGCATATTCAAAGAGCAGATCACAGAATCTGAAAAAAGACGAACTTACATGAATAAACAACCAACACTTGAATTGCAGGTGTATCAAATTTTTAATCATAACACGAACCTCAAAAATAATGAAGCATAAAAGGATTACTCAGATCTCCTTGACTAAATCAGTCTTGCTTAAAAGTAAACTACGATCACGTGAATCATGTAAATACCTCTCTAGTAACCTAGGATTTTCCTTTAATGGAACTGTACCAAAAATTGATTACCAAAGAGAAGCGAACCTTCTTCTCATTTAACATAGAGCCCTCTTTCGTGATAATGTCATGATATAGAACATAAATTTCAAGAAGCTTGAGCTAAAACCGAAAAAGCGAAAGTTCCATCTTCAACGACGGGTTTGTGGTAAAAGGTTTTGAATGTTCGGGCATTTGACCAGTCAGCTTTCTTCATTATTTCTTTCAAGGTGACCCCATGAGCGAAAGCAGAAGAAGTAGCGGCACTCCTGAAACTGTGCGCCGAAAATACTGATGTGTCAATGCCTGAAGCAAACAAAGAGAATTTTAACCATCTTGCCAAAGTACTGGAGGTTACCGATTTGTGAGGTTTTCTAGTTGAAATAAAGAGCTTCGTTTCCCCATGACATTCACGAAGAGGTTTGGTACGATTAAGATATTCCTTAAGAGTTAACAAAACACACAACTTCTTATTCGAAGGAAAAGAAGGAAGCTCAACTATTTGCTTAGCAATACCCTTTTTTGGAGTAGTCGTTTTTAAGACATCCATGACCTGAAAAACTGCACGATCATCTGAAATGTGCATGAAAGAGATATCTAAATGATTGAGAGTCTGTGTACGTTGCGCTGTAACAAGTGCGACTAACGACACAAGTTTTTGACTCAAATGAAACAAAGAAAGTTGATAATTTTCTGCCATTGAACACAAATAATCCAAAACCCTGGAGACTTCCCACGTGCTTTGGTACCTTGGTTTAGGAGGGTTTGCATTAAATATCCCCTTCAATAATCTTATTACCATGGGATGCTTGCCAACTGGAAAGCCTTCCATTGGTGGTAGTACAGAAGAAAGGCCAGAACGATAAGAATTAATAGTAGAGTAGGATTTTCCTAAACCCTGTTGAGCACTAAGAAAATTAATCACGTTTACAATACACGAGTCAAAGGGATCAAGCGATTGTGAATCACACCAGCGAAGCCACTGTTGCCAAGCCGATTCATATTGTTTGTTGGTTCCATCTCGCCAAGAGAGGGCGATGAGGCTGGAAGCGTGTTCCGAAAGGCCCGCTGAGCGCCAACCTTTGTTGAGATAATCCAGGCGGTTAGCTTGAGGTTTGGGAATGGGTTTGAATGTCCCACGAGAGAGTTCGGAGGTAGTAGAAGGGGTGGGGCGACAAGTAACTGAAGGATCATGGGATACCATGGCTGGGCTCGCCACAAAGGAGCGATTAGAAGGGCAATGTCCACCTTGTCCTCCCGAAGCTTCTGCAAGACCCTAGTAAGAAGACAAAAAGGAGGAAAGAGATATATGTTCAATGCATTCCAAGAGATGGTAAAAGCATCTACTGCAAAAGCACAAGGGTCATACTTCCAGGTTACATAACATGGTAATTGATTGTTGAAACGAGAAGAAAACAAATCAACGTCGAGACATACATTGAAATGCTGACAAATAGAGAAAAACCTATCGGGACAAAGATGAAGCTCTTTGTTTAGATCTCTACGTGAAAGCGTGTCTGCCTCAATATTTGCAATCCCAGCCAGGTGAGATGCAGAAAGCCAAATATTACGTTCAAAACACCATGACCAAATGGCCCGGGAGATTCCATCTAACATGGAGATACGCCCACCAAACTTCTTAATATAAGATACGGCGGAACTATTATCAGACTTAATATGAATATGGGCATTCATCCGTGAATTGCATAATGGTGATAATGCGTGTTGAATTGCAAGCAATTCCAGAACATTAATATGTAGATCGGCATATTTAGATGACCAAACCCCTTGAGAAAATGAATAATCATTCTCACAGAAAGCTCCCCATCCCGTGCTACTTGCATCTGTACGTAATGTGATGCTGATAGGAGGCATTTTAGCGGGCGTAGTGAATGCATCCGATGGGATCGAGAGCCACCATTGAATTTCGCATAATGCGTCGGTATTGAGAGACACAAAAGAATCGAAATTCCCACCTGAAGATTCAAGCGCTTTAGTTTTGAAAGATTCCAATTTGCGGTAATGAATCCTCCCTTTTGGAAAGGCCTCAAAGGAAGAAACAATAATGCCAATGAACTTCGCAAGGTCCCGAACAATGACCCGATTCGAAGCTAGAATAGAGCTTCCTACTGATTTCAATTTCTCCACCTTCTCACCAGGTAAACTTATCGACATACTAGCCGAATCAATGCAGAAACCCAGATAAGTTGTGTCAGTTTTAGGGGATAAACAAGACTTCTCGAAATTTATTTCGAATCCCAAAGATGATAATAAATTACACACAAAACTAGTGTGCTCGAGACTTGCTTGCCTCGAATTAGCGAAAATAATTATATCATCCAAATAAATCATAGAACGAATGCCCCTGCATCTTATAGCGGCCATCACCGGTTTCAAAACTTTTGTAAATACTCTAGGTGCTGAGCTTAGTCCAAATGGTAAACATTGAAAACAATAATAGGCCTTCTCCCACGAAAAACCTAAGAAACGGTGATGATCTTCATGAATCGGGATTGAAAAATAAGCGTCCCTCAAATCAATTGAGGTCATGAAATCAGATTGCATCATCAGATCTTGAACATTTTTAAACGTTTCCATTTTAAAATGATCATACTTGACAAAAGTGTTCAGGTTTTTCAAATTAATGACTGGTCTGCGTTCTCCCGATTTCTTCGGAATCGTGAAAATAGAAGACAAGAAAACAAGGTCCTGTCTAGATGTTTTTCTAATTGCATTTTTCTCGAGAAGGGAAACAATCTCCCTACTAATTGCTTCCTTCTCTATACGTAATTGCTCGGTGAGCAACGTTGAAAAGGAAGAGAGCAAAAATCAATTTTATAACCACCGATTGCGTCTAAAACCCAAGAAACAGACGTCAGACGCGACCACTCATCTTTGAAAAACCTGAGTCTCCCTGACTGGGAAAGGTCACTTACTAGTTTTTTGGGAAACCGGGCTTGTTAAACTTGCCCCGATCTGCGTTGTACTTGGACTGTGGAGCCTTGGAAACTGTCGCTGGGGCGCGAAACTCCTTAAATCCAGATGGGCCGCCGTTGCGATCCCTCGAAAAACGAGAATAATCCCGCTTGTCCTGCCGATATGGGGCTGGTCGCTGATAGTTGCGCTTGGCACGCCCCCTGAAGTTCTGAGGCGAAATTTTCTGACTGACCAGAAACGAGTCTCCGACCCCTTTAAGGGTCGCTTGAAATTCACTTCCAAAGAGGCCCTCAGATACCGATACTGAACGGCTGCAAATACCCTTGTACTTGGGGTTTAAAGAGGGCTTCAATTCTTCCCTACGCCTCATGCTCACTTCGTAGGAGGCAAAACCGCTTAGTGTGATACCGTCGAGGGCGAGACGCTTAATGCGGTTGGTATCCACATCGCGCTTCTCCGAAGCTGCGCTCTGTAACTCTGAAAGAATCTCCGCATAGGGAAGCAAACCTTTCACAATATGAGTCTGCAACTTCTGTGCACGACTATCGGCAGCACGATAATTCGGTGGAATTGAGCCCCACAGTTCCTGGGGAATCCTCGGCGTGCAAACCGCTGGAGCATTCTCCGGTGTAAGATATTGAGTAGCAATCTTCTCAATGCTTTCCTTCTTCGGAGGAAGCGTTACTGCTTTGGTCATGCGAGCCGCCAGGCTATCAGACACAGGCGATCTGAAATCCAATGTGCCCTTATACAGGTCACAATCGGGTGGAAAGAAACTCGAAACTACATTCGATTCCACCACACCCGGTGTCTCCAATAGATCCAACTCAGGGTCGTAACTATCCGCCCTGCTTGGCGACGAACAAATAGATACACTGTTATCAGCGAAAATGCTGAGCAAGTCATCATCAGGTAAATCGCCCCCATGCTTCGCACGTGGGACTGTCTCATTTTGATTTGTGGACATAACATCCATAAACCGAGACATCTTGGAAGAAAGCTTCCTAAGTTCTGCGGACTGGGCGGCGACTTTGCCCACCAGGGATTCCGCCGGATCAGTCCCCGTCGACTCATCGGCTCCCTGCTCGAAAATCTCCGTCTGCATGTCGAAGTCCGTCTGCATGTACTGTCGAAAGAAGGCTACGTGCGCCCGCGAACCCTATTTATAAGGTTCCTTTCCTCATTTGAAATTCTTTTCTTTGAATTTCCTTTGTGTGATCTCACTGCCTAGCACCTGGAAATATGCTAACCCTCTGAAGACTTGTACGAATGTTATGTAATAGAATTGGAATTTTAAGCGGTTTCATTGGAATTAATCGAGAAATTCCCCTCGCTAGCGTGTAAATAAAAAATACGCCGGCCGGTGTGACCGGGCCGTTTCTCCTACCAGTTTCGTTTGTCCGTCGGACATAATATGCGGGTTTTCTGCTCGCACGGATCGTCCGAGGGACGATCCGTGCGGATTGCTATCCGCGCAGTCTGTCCCCCCATTGTTTTACGTGTATATTTGATAAAAAGGAAGAAACTCGGCAAATCAATGTATTTAGACTCATTGTAAATCATGTGGTTGGCATTTTTTCTAGAAATTACATAATAATAACTCTTTACAATTTTTTAAAGCAAATGGGCCAGTCCTTTTGAAAGTAGAAGTGAATATTTTCTTTAAAATTACATTTATTCTATGAAGGCATACTCGTGATATTGGCCCCACAATACTGTTGTAATCGACTGTACGTGGCTTCGTACTTACGGTCAGATGAGCATATTTTAATACCATATTCATGACACTGGCAGGTCACTAATTGGCGTATGGTCCAAGGGGCGGAGCCCCCGGAAGCGCAGGGGTTTTAGACATTACAATTAAGGTCAGATTAGCATCCAGGGGCCAGCCTTAGGGCCCAAGATGGGGTCCAGGGGGCAGAGCCTCCGGAATTAGCTCAGGGGTATGGGCATTTAATTACGGTTACATGAGCATACTTTCTTTTCTATTTCTTTCTATTCAATTCTCTTTAATATACTTTTTCAAAAGTGTGGGGGTGGGAGGGGGGGGGGGCTTGAACCCCCCAAGCCCGCCGTTCCGCGGGACCTGACATGTCGGCCTCTAAATAGTAAATAAGCACATTTTTTGCCTGACTGTAAATTGTGATATATGTCATTCTCCAACAAACGCATAAAAAGTATTCAGCAACATCTGTATATCACTGGTATCAAATTAGAAAAAAATAATCACTTTTAAAGTTTATATTGGTGGGGGGGGGTAGGAACTGGCTGAATAGTTACACCTATGGTGTCGAGGGGCTCTTTCTTCATTTTTTTATTCGGTAATAAATAAGGTTAGTTGTGTGGGTGTCACTCAGGCGCGGATATACGGGGGGGCGATGGACCCGCCCCCCCCCCCCTCTTTGAAAAAATAAGAAATGAAAGGAAAGAAAAAAGAAAGGAAAGGGAAAAGTAAAGAAAGAAGGGCTAAAAACACGAGTTAGAAGTAGACCCATCAGGGCACTCACTTATCCGTATCAGGATGAAAAATACACGGGGGCTCGGGGTGAATTAGCCCCCGAAATGCCAAAAAGAGCCCCCGAAAGTCATAAAAATAACCCCCGAAATGTTTAAAGTATTTTTTCTCTGATCCGTATATAGGAAAAGGCCCTGGGGCAGCTTGCCATACTCCGATATTTGGGTCGTTTTCCGATCAGAACTAGCCCTAACTATCATTCCAGGATTTTTTGTTTCAGAACCTAAAACAAAGTTACCCAATCCCTTTAAGTTTAAAAAATAGACTTCATTGAACTGTAATTAGGCTTAGGAATCGGGGGGAGGGGGATTGGGGGGCGCAGAAAAAAAAATATTGGGGGGGGGGGGCTCAGAGATCATTGAGCCCCCCCCCCCCCCCCATATTTTTGGCGGGGCTTATAGATACCATTAATTGAGCCCCCAATCTTTTGGTGGGGCTTAGATATCATTGAGTCCTTAGGGGCTAAGATACCATTGAGCCCCCAATATTTTAAGTGGGCTCAGATATCATTGAGCCGCCCCCTAGACTTATTGCGGGGCTCGAATATCATGAACCCCCTCCTCCCCAATGATTATATTCTAGGCATGAAACTCATGTATACCTATAATCTACAGACGTACCATTCAAATATAAACATTTTATAAATATTTATTTAGGGAGGAGAGAGGGGGGGGGGCTCAGACATCGGATCTCGCTTATCATTGACCCCAAAAATATATTTGGTAGATCTCGGATATCATTTAAACCCCCAAATATTTTGGAGGGACTCTGATATCAATGAGCCCCCCCCCCCCCCCATATGTTGGTGGGGCTCAGATATCATAAGCCCCCCCCCCCCCTCAAGTATTTTTGGTGGGGCTCGGATAAAATCACGGAGCCCCCCGATATTTGTGTGGGGCTCGGATAACATCACGGAGCCCCCCGATATTTTTGAGGGGCCCGGATATCATTGAACCACCCCCCCCCCCCCCAAAAAAAAAAAAAAAAAAAAAAAAAAATATATATATATATATATATATATATATTTCAGCCGGGCTCGGTTATCATGAGCCCCCTCCCCAATATTTTGTTCGTGCTGATGAGTTGAGGGAAGTGTATGCCGGAGATATTGACTTTGTAGCATTAACTCGGCAGCTAACAAGCCTCCAAGACGTGTGCGACGATGAGAGTAAACCTATCAAATATACATCAAAACAATCTGTGAGATTTTCAACAACAGTCCAATCTATCAGAGATCATTCTCAGAGGTGCACATCCTTCTTCTCATTTACCTTACAATCCCGGTTACAACGGCAACATGCGAGAGAACATTCTCTGTCTTGAAACGGATCAAAACTTCTCTGATAAGTACAATGACCCAAAGAAATCTCAACCAAAGCTTAATATTACACGAAATCTCGTAAAGATAAACTGAACTTGAAAACTATTGCCCAAACTTTGTTTTCAGGAATACAAGAAGACAGAACTTCTTTGGCACATTTGTCTGAGGCTGCATGAAAAGAAGAAAAGTCTGAAATTTTTCGCCGCGATGACATAGACGAGGAACAAAGAATTTATTTTCAGGTGCAAATTAAAGACAAAGACAAAGTGCCACATTTCCGTTTTTAAATATGTCCGATTATAGGCATGTGTGACAATAAAAGTTTTGTTTTTCACGTTCCTGGGGCATTATTTTTTCCAAAGGTGTTACATGTGTGTTTTGTCATACTTAATAAAATAAACTGAATATCTTATAATTCAACGATTTCTTCAAGTAGGCCTACTTTTATTAATTTCTTCAACTGCTTAAAAGTAAGGCTACAAATGCTTTGTTATTGTAGAGCTGTAGTGTGAACAGGCTACTTAGTAATTCACATGTATAGATTGGTGCACATCATTATGCTTGATCATCCTCTCCTATCTGTTTGTTTTCATTCCTCTGTTAGTCATCCTTTATTTGCTACCTATGAAAGGGATCAAAACTTCTCTGATAAGTACAATGACCCAAAGAAATCTCAACCAAAGCTTAATATTACACGAAATCTCGTAAAGATAAACTGAACTTGAAAACTATTGCCCAAACTTTGTTTTCAGGAATACAAGAAGACAGAACTTCTTTGGCACATTTGTCTGAGGCTGCATGAAAAGAAGAAAAGTCTGAAATTTTTCGCCGCGATGACATAGACGAGGAACAAAGAATTTATTTTCAGGTGCAAATTAAAGACAAAGACAAAGTGCCACATTTCCGTTTTTAAATATGTCCGATTATAGGCATGTGTGACAATAAAAGTTTTGTTTTTCACGTTCCTGGGGTATTATTTTTTCCAAAGGTGTTAAATGTGTGTTTTGTCATACTTAATAAAATAAACTGAATATCTTATAATTCAACGATTTCTTCAAGTAGGCCTACTTTTATTAATTTCTGCAACTGCTTAAAAGTAAGGCTACAAATGCTTTGTTATTGTAGAGCTGTAGTGTGAACAGGCTACTTAGTAATTCACATGTATAGATTGGTGCACATCATTATGCTTGATCATCCTCTCCTATCTGTTTGTTTTCATTCCTCTGTTAGTCATCCTTTATTTGCTACCTATGATATTTGAATATTCATTATTTCCTTTTATTATATAAATGATCATGTAAATCCCTATATATGCAAAATAAACCCTGGAGGTTTAAAGTTGTAAAGCCCATGGCAGTTCAACACACGCAATCATGAAATAAAGGTGTCTTCATCGAAGTGTCTCTGTAAGTTTAGAACCACGCCCTGTGCCTACCCGCTCAGGCCACTCTACATTCAGGGGCGTCGCTAAAGGGGGAGAAACTGAATTCAGACAATTAGGCTTAAGAGTAGAGAACGGTATACAACAAATTGTTTTCTTTCTATAATAATTTAATGAAACGTCTAAGCCTCCGCGCTTCGTGTGGGATGGGGAAACTGAATTCAGAAAAGGATTAAGAGTCGAGAACGGTACAACAAATCGTCTTCTTTTCATAATAATTTAATGGAACGTCTAAGCTACTGCGCTTCGCGTGGGATGCCTTTCACCCATCCCCTCCCCCACCTAGGGAGCGCTTTGCGCACTCTTTAAGTGATTCGCTTGCTCAATACCGCCCCTCCCTGAAATAAGATCCTAGCTACGCGCCTGCATTAAAATATATAGCTATGATGCTTACTAAGTTGACGAAATAATTTGTATATTGATGTCGTCGACGACAATGACCATTTGCGCATAACAATTTAGCCTTTGGCCCCGGGTTTATAGGGTTAAATTTGTAGATATTGGAACATTTGATTTTGTCGGTAATTAATTGGTGGCTTGTTTTGTCGGGAATCGTTGACCTCTATTCCCCCCCCCCCCCCCACTGAAAAAGGACTAGCGACGCCACTGACGACACATCAGGCCTATACTTGCGTTTTGTGAGAGGCTCAAGTATCATTTATAGTTGAGTAAGTTTTGAAGAAAAACAAAAACGAGTACTCGCTCTCCAATCGTATTGGTTATTGGGGAATTTCGAATGTCATCACATATATGTTTTTTTCCTTTTAACATAATAATTGTTTTGCGACTCAACTCAGGCCTGACTAAATATAAACTTTTTCGTAAGGCAACAGACAAGTAATTTAGTCATATACCTGATGAACATTTGAAGATTTCCTACACTAGTGCCTGGCCGTGCGTGTTCCATATTTGAACACTAAGTTGCACCTGAAATTGCAACATGTGCATTATAAGCTCCAAACGCTTTCTTTCAAACAAATACACCAACAAAAAAATCCCCAAAGCTTGAATGCATACTATTTCACAAGATGTAATTAAACAATATGATTTATATTAATGATACACTGACATGTACATGCAAATGCATGATAATTTTTGCGCTTCTTGCTCCCAGCAAGATAGTTTCCTTCTACATTTAATTTTGTTGCTGTTATGAGTTTATGAGTTTATATTCATATTTTGTTATCAAACAAGAATAAATAAATGAATATATAAATACCTTTGTACAATGATAATTGTAAATTGATGATAGAAGAACCAATGAAAATCGCAACTGATCTTCCCTAATTCCTTTTCTTTTCTTCCTCTTTGTTTTTTGTCCCTTTCTCTCCTCTTCACTTCCCTTACTTCTCTCTCTCTCTCTCTCTCTCTCTCTCTCATTTAAGTTTGCTGAGGGTGGCAGGGGCCCTTCACCCCCTCCCCCCGATCCACGCGATTTTGGTGGGATTAATCGCAACTGATCTCTGCTTCTTTTCACCCTTTTCTTTTCTTCTTCCTCTTTTGTGTTTCATTTTAGTTCTCCTCTTTCCCTTTCCCTTCTTTCTCTCTTTTTTTTTGGCGGGGAGGGGGTGGGGTGGTCGGGGAGGGGAGGGGGCAGAGACAAAGGCCTTTCTCCGCGATCCACATCTTGTTTGCAGAAAAATTGCAACTGATATTCCTTCTTTTCTTTTCCTCTTTTATTTCTTTCCCTTTCCTTCCTTCTCTCTTGTTTTGCGCGGGGGGGGGGGGGACAACAGCATGGGCGGCAAGGCCCTTCCGGCCCCCAATCTCCTTCTTTTCGCTTTTTCTTTTCTTCTTCTTTTTCTCTTATTTCCCTTTCCCTTCTTTTCCTTCCTTCTCTCTCTCTCTTTGCTAAGGGGGGGGGGGGGGGGGGGTATAAATCGGGACAAATTGCAACTGATCTCCTCTACCTTTCTTCTTCCTCTTTTTTCCCCCTTTCCCTTCCCTTACTTCTCTCTCTCTCTCTCACACATTTTAGTTTGCTGAGGGAGGCAGGGGCCTTTCGCCCCCTCCCCCCGATCCACACGAATTTGGTGGGATTAATCGCAACTGATCTTTGCTTCTTTTCACCCTTTTCTTTTCTTCTTCCTCTTTTGTGTTCCATTTTAGCTCTCCTCTTTCCCAACTGATATCCCTTCTTTTCTTTTCTTCTTTTGTTTCTTACCCTTTCCTTCCTTCTCTCTTGTTTTGCGGGGGGGGGGGTGAGGCAACAGCATGGGCGGCAAGGCCCTTCCGCCCTCCCCCCCCCCCCGATCTCCTTCTTTTCCCCTTTTTCTTTTCTTCTTCCTTTCCTCTTCTCTCTTCTTTCCCTTTCCCTTCTTTTCCTTCCTTCTCTCTCTCTCTCTCTTTGTTTGCCAGGGGAGGGCAGGCGAAGGCCTTTCGCCCCCGATCCACACCGCGTGATGGGAAAAACCACAATTGATCTCCCGTACCTTTCTTTTCTTTCCCTTTCCCTTCTCTTCCTTTCTCTCTCTTTTAAGTATGCTGCAGAAGGGGGGGGGGAACAAGGGCCATTTGCCCTCCCCCCGATCCCCAACTTGTTGGCGGGAAAACTGTAACTGATATCCCCTTCTTTTCTTTCTTTCCCTTTATCTCCTCTTTTCCCTTTTTTCTTTCCCTTCTCTTCCTTCTTTCTTTCTTTTTGCTTGGGGGGGGGGGGGGCAACAACCTGGGAAGCAAAGCCCTTTCGGCGGCTCCCCGATCTCCTTCTTTCCCCTTTTCTTTTCTTCTTCCTTTCCCTTTGTCTCTTCTTTCCCTTTCCTTTATTTTTCCTTCCTTCTTTCTCTCTCTTTCTCTCTCTCTCTCTCTCTCTCTCTCTCTCTTTTGCCGAGGGGAGGGGGGAGGGGGTGGCAAAGGCCTTTCGCCCCCGATCTCCTTCTTTTCCCCCTTTTCTTTTCTTCTTCCTCTTCTTCCTTTCCCTTACTCTCCGCTTTACCTTCTCTCTCTCTCTGACTCTCTCTCTCTCTCTCTCTCTCTTCATTTTTTTGTTGGCGGTTTGGGGTCAAGACCCTCTCGCCCCGCGCCCCCCCCCCCCCCTCCCCCATGGACCCGCGCCGGGAAGACCTGTAGTGTAGTCCCTAGCTAGCTGGCAAAGCTGAATATCGGTTATCCAGTCGTTTCATTCATTAAGTATAATTATACTTGTATTAGTGGGGGCTGTTAGGGATATTTTGGTGCAGATTCTTCTAAAAGCACCAAATTTGCCCCAGAGGTAGATTATACCATACTATTACGATTTCTGCCGGACGCCAAGAAGGGCGCTCTCTGGGACTGCCATCTTGGGCAAATCCAAAATGGCCACTATCTGAGTTAAAGGTCAAGCGTAGTTCCAAAAGGAAAAGCGCTTGTATGATTATAGTTTATATATTTATAGGGTTTTGGGGGTCAGAGAATCTGATTTTGATGTTCTTTCATTGATTTGAGGTCTCCTTAGGGCTGCCTTACTCGTCATATTGGTCAAATCCAAAATGGCCGCCATCTGAGTTACAGGTCAAGTATAGTTATGAAAGGAAATGGGCTAGTATGATAAAAGTTGATGAATTCATTGGGTTTTCGGGGTCGGATAATCTGATTATGATGTTCTTTTATCCATTAGCGAGTTCGTAATTGCACACTCCGCATGCGCCAAAATCGGGAACGAACTTTTACAAAGATTACATGGACATAAAGAGAGCTGAGAGAGGAACTGTAATTTGTTTTTGTGTGCTGGCCTTTCCTTTGTGAATGATCACATCTGACACATCAGTCACCGAAAATCATTTCTGAATGTCGGAATTGGTTCTTTATGGTAAACTTTACTTGGAATCTGGTCATCGGTAAAGTATTATCGGCATTATCGTGATCCAAGTCCCCAGGGACTCGACCTTTATGTCTAGACGTTGCATAATGCAATTCTTATTGGTATTTTATTCCATCTCAGAGTGATTATAGACGTTATTTTTTAAGGATAATAAAGATAAAGCTGTCTGGGTTTTTAAATTGATATTTAAATTGCACTGCTCCTACTTCGTGCTTTGTTCACACTCTCCCTGTTCTATAAAGGGTGTTTTCTCTATTTGATCATCAACAGAAGCAAAATGCTAGGCCACGAACTTTTCGAAGCGTGACCAGATTATAAGTATGCTTAAATGGGGTATTGATGTATGTAGAAAAAACAGGATTAAGATCCCATGCAACGCTTCGAAATTTAAAAGAAGAATAAGAAAAATAAAGTTGAGATTTCACCTTTATGTCTAGACGTTGCACAATGCAATTCGTTTTGGTATTTTAATTCCATCTCAGAGTGATTATTTCTTAAATGAAGTGAAAGGACTCTTGAAAATAAAATAGCCCTTTCAGTTTCATTTCGCACCAGAAAGCACGATCACATCACTCCAGTCATCCACACCCTACATTGGCTCTTAATTCCCCAACGTATCCAATTCAAGATTCTTCTCCTCACGTTCCACATCATCCATCAACACGCACCATCATACCTGATTGAACTGATCTCACCCAAACAGACTACCGGCATGAACCTTAGATCATCATCCAGACCCCAGCTCGCACTTGGTCCTCGCACCCACAACCGCTATGGTAACAGGGCCTTCTCAGTCTGTGCCCCCACTCTTTGGAACATTCTCCCCGCCCATATCCAGGACTCACCCACCATTGACATTTTCAAAAAGAATCTAAAAACTCATCTATTCCAAAAGCAACCCAAATAACTCTAAAATAAGTTCGAATAAATATTACCATGCCTTTATTATGTCTTTTCAAATAATTACTATTACTGATATAATGTGTTAATTTCCAAGGAATTTACATGTTTTGTTAATTTCTTTAGTAATGTTAGTAATGTTTGATCTTCTTGGTAATTTGAGTAATGTCAATTTGTTAAGTTATGATAGAAATATTTGATTTTCTTGTTAATATAAGTAATGATAATTAGTTAAGTTATGTAGGTAATATTTTGTTTTCTTGGTAATTTGAGTAATGTTAATTCCATTAGTAATATCGATTTTGTTTGAAGTAATTTTGATTTGTGTACATGTACAGCGCTTTGAAACTTTTGTCACAAGCGCTATTTAAATTTGTCATATTATTATTATTATTCTTATTTCATTTTAGACATAAACTCTAATCCATCCTTTGATATTTAAACTGCACTACTCCCACTGTGTGCTTTTTCACACTCTCCCTGATCTATAAAGACTGCTTTCTTTATTTGATCATCAACAGAAGCGAAAGGCTAGGCCACGAACTTTTCGAAGCGTGACCAGATTATAAGCAGCTTAAATGGGGTATTGATGTATGTAGAAAAAACAGGATTAAGATCCCATGCAACGCTTCGAAATTTAAAAGAAGAATAAGAAAAATAAAGTTGAGATTCAACCTTTATGTCTAGACGTTGCATAATGCAATTCGTTTTGGTATTTTATTCCATCTCAGAGTGATTATAGAAGTTATTTTTTAAGGATAATAAAGATAAAGCTGTCCGGGTTTTTAAAGATAATGCGTCAAAACAAATCGAACAAGCTGTTTATTTCTTTATTCATGGTCTGTTTCTACTGTTTATCTATTTTCATTGCCAACCCTCGAAAACGAATTTAGTATGCATTTCACAGAGGAAGTTTGCATAGGAGAACTATATATATATATATATATATATACAAATTATTTATTGGGCTTATTTTGCTTTCTAATGGATCCGTACAATATGGCACAGCTTTAGGGGCCTGGAAGATCCCCTACCAGGGGTTCCAGGGCGGAGCCCTAGGATGCTCTCGAGTTTATTTGACTTTCAAGAGAAAGTGTCTCTAAGATATAAAGAGAGGTTATTTCTTCAATGAAGTGAAAGGACTCATGAAAATAAAATAGCCCTTTCATTTCATTTTAGAAATAAACTCTAATCCATCCCTTGATATTTAAATTGCACTGCTCCTACTTCGTGCTTTGTTCAAACTCCCCTTGATCTATAAAGGGTGCTTTCTCTATTTGATCATCAACAGAAGCAAAATGCTAGGCCACGAACTTTTCGAAGCGTGACCAGATTCAAAGCATGCTTAAATTAAGATTAAGGATTAAGATCCCATGTAACGCTTCGAAATGTAAAGAAGAATGAGAAAACTAAAGTTGAGATTCGACCGTTATGTCTAGACGTTGCTTAATGCATTTCGTATTGGTATTATCTCCCGTCTGACAGTGATTAGAGACGTTATTTATATGGATAATAAAGATAAAGCTGTCCGGCGGGTCTTTGAACATAATGCTTCAAAACAAATCAAACAAGCTGTTTATTTCTTTATTCATGGTCTGTTTTTACTGTTTATCTTTGCCAATCCTCGAAAACGAATGTATTATGCATTTCACAGAGGAAAGTTTGCATATTGATGAAACATATGGGCGCAGGCCAAGATTTAAACCCACTCAAGTGTGAATTTGGCGCATCTTCACTCATCTTCTTCAACTAGGAAATGGACTTCATTGTAGCCTTAGGACAGGATGGTGAAATAAAATTGATAAAAGAACATCATAATCAGATTATCCGACCCCGGAAACCCCATGAATTCATCAACTTTTATCATACTGGTCCTTTTCCTTTTGAAACTACGCTTGACCTTTAACTCGGATGGCGGCCATTTTTTATTTGGCCAATATGGCCAGCATGACAGCCCCAAGGAGACCTGCAATAGTGATACAAGCAACATCAAAATCAGATTCTCTGACCCAGAAAACCCCCTTACTATATAATTTTTTTTTATCATTTTAGCTCTTTTCCTTTTGGAACTACTATTGATCTGGAACTATCAAATGGCGGCCATTTTGGATTTGACCAATATTACCAGTATGACCCGAGGAGATCTCAAATCGATGAAAGAATATCATAATCAGATTCTCTGACCCCGAAAACCCCATAAATATATAAACTTTTATCATACTAGCCCATTTTCTTTCGTAACTACACTTGACCTGTAGGTGACACGACATTTGCTCCTGCGACAATTGCTCCGGGCTTTATTTCGTCTAAGATGTAGGGTTAGGGTTACGGTTTCAATAGGGTTTTATGTTAGGTTTAGGGTTAGGTTTAGGGTAGGGTATAGTGTTGAATCCAGGGTTGAAGTTAGCCATTCGATTAGTGTATGCAATTTACAGCGGAGCAATTGTCGCCGGAGCAAATGTCATGGAATCGACCTGTAACTATCAGATGGCGGCCATTTTGGATTTGACCAATATGACCAGTATGGCAGCCCCAAGGAGATCTTAAATTGATGAAAGAATATCATAATCAGATTCTCTGACCCCCAAAACCCCATAAATATATAAACTATTATCATACAACCGCTTTTCCTTTTGGAACTACGCTTGACCTTTAACTCAGATGGCGGCCATTTTGAATTTGCCCAATATGGCATACCCAGAGGGTACCCTTCTTGGCGTCCGGAAGAAATCGTAAAAGTATGGTATAATCTACCTCTGGGCCAAATTTGGTGCTTTTAGAAGAATCTGCACCAAACAACCCCTATTTAGCCCTAACAGCCTCCACTATATTGACTATGTATATGTGTGGACTAGAGTACGGACATTCGGTGCGGCAGGCGGACTATTGGTGCGAGACCTCTTCCGCATGGATTGTCCGTCAGACATTTGAGGCGCGCACGGAATGTCCGACACGGACATTCTGCGCGAATAAAATCCGCACCGATCGTCCGCTCTCGATCGATCTCTAATAGTCGGACGATCGGTGCGGATTACATTCTACGCGGTCACACCGGCCATACGTAAATGGCAGTGACGGTAACGACGAATTAGGAGGAAGGGGTGCATACGTGAACTACAAGCGTATTGGGGATGATCATACTATCATTTTAGAGTGTGCAATCTGGGTCAGAATCCAGCATAATATATTTATAAAAAAAGAGGTTCACATAAAAGCACTCATGATAAAGCCGCGCCCGGCCCCTACAACATCATTTTGGATTTTCAGATGATGGGGCGGGTGGCAGGGGTAGGGGGCAAAGTTCGCCCCACTCTTCCCAAAAGGGCCACTTTTACTATGTAAAGAAGTGCCCCTTCCCCTTTTTAACTCGGATAAGCGCACATTTCATCAACACATGTGCCCCCTTTCCTATCTGATAAGGGCTATTTAGAAAAATGAGGCCCTTCATAAATAAAAAGTGTCCCTTTTCATCTCTGGTAAATGACCATTTTCATATATATGAAGTTAATTCGTTTCACTTCAGTGCGCTCTTCACCTCCGATAATGGCCCATATTCGAATCTGAGAGATGCTCATTTTACCTTGAAAAGTACCCCTTCCCCTCCTGATAAGTACTCTTTTCATCTATGATGGGTGCCCATTTTCACCTTTACTAACTGCCCTTTAATTTTGAATCGTGCCCCTTTTCCTTTCTATATAGGGACCTATCCCCTTTTCATAAATACCCCTTTTCACCTCTGATAAATCAATTTCTGATGGATGCCCCTTTTCCGTCGACAAATGCCCATTTCCCATACTCATAAGTGCCCTATCTCATTTCTGGTGAGTGCCTCCTTTCAGGTGTAAGAAGTGCCCAGTTTGAACCTTTGATAATTACTCTTTGTACCTTGACACATGCTCCTTTTCTTTTCTAATAAGTGTCTTTAACCCTTTCGATATGTGTCCCCTTAACCTCTCATCATCGGGGGGGGGGGCACGTGCCCCCCTAACCTGCTCATCATTAGTCTTGCACCAAATTTAAAGCGACTAAGAGTAATTTCCCCTAAAGCTCGCTCGCTCGCTCGCATTTATAGATGATACAATTATATGTCACTTTAAAACAAATGTTTTTTTAGTCTTCCGTGATGCTTATAACCCCATCATGATTTTTTTTTTCTTCCTCTTTATAAGATGTAATTTTTTTACTCTACGACCTCACAGATCTTACATTTTTTCTCGCTCGCTTTGCTCGCTCGCAAATGAATATTCAGACAATCACACTTAGCCGAAAGTGTGATGCTTAAGCAATAACTTGTATGATATATAAAGAAAAACAAATATTGAAATCGTCCCTGATAATGGGATCACAATGAAAGGGTATATACCAATGTCTAAAAAAATGTATATTTTCGCTTTGAGATTTCGCTTTGTAGGTGCCCTTTTTTGTTGGTGCTTTCCACTTTGGAAATAGCTCCTCCGCCCCTGCTTACGCATTAGCGCCAGCGTTAATTTCACGCTGGCGCGCACAGGGTGTGTGTGTGTGTGTGGGGGGGGGGGGGGGTTCCTCTCTAGCTCTGAAGCTGATTTTTTTTTTATACCTAGATTCGTGCGATTCGGTTAATACTTTTAGAGGGAGTCTGATGGGTGATGTGCCCCCCTCTGAAGCTGACATTTTTTTGGATTTTTGAAACTGGATTCGTGCGTTTTGGTTAACAATTTTTTGGGGAGTCTGATTTGATTTCAAAACACCTGCAGTTAATGCGTGATGGTGTTGCAGCCTCTCTTTCCCCGAAAATTTAAAAATTACCAATATGCATTTGTTATATCTTATCTCGTATATTTTTGTGACAATTAACACTTTTCACAACATACATAAGCTCAAATTTCCGCTCACTCGCTTCGCTCACTCGCCAAATTATTAAACCAGGAAATAGATATTGGGGCAAGAGGCTTCAGCCCCCACTGACGGAAATGTCAAAAAAAAATTGCGCGCGAGCATAACTTGAAAACGGGGAATGTTGATATCGGACAAGAGATGTGACGTGAGCATGTCCCCTTTCCAAAATAATTGTGCCCGTTTGTAGGTACCAATACACTATTAAAGTACAGTGCTTCTAATATGACCTTGTCAGTATTGGTAAGTTTATATAACGGTCTGCACGAATTTCGAATTTCCGGCCCCCCCCCCCCCCCCCTATTGGAAAATCCTGGATCCGCGCCTGAAGGGTGCTTTCTCTATTTGATCATCAACAGAAGCAAAATGCTAGGCCACGAACTTTTCGAAGCGTGACCAGATTTAAAGTATGCTTAAATGGGGGCATTGATGTATGTTTTTGAACTCTCTCTCTTTTCTTTACTTTTTGTTCTCTTTTCTTTTATCTTCTCCTTTTCCCCCCTTTTTTTTCCCTTCTTTTTTTCTTCCTCTTTTTTCCTTCTCAATTTTTTTGCTTCGCCAATAGGGGGGGCCGCGGCCGTTTCGGCCCACCCCTGGATCCGCCACTGATTATATGTAGTTTGCTCCTCTCTTGTGTAGTTACTTCAATGTTATCTTTCCTGTAGTTTTCCTTTTTCTTTGTGTAGTCTGCTTCTCTTTTCTATAATTTCTTCATCTGCATCTTTCTTGTAGCTTTTATTTTCTTCTGATAAACATCATTCAAGATTTAGATTCCAGGATCGAACCACATTCCAATAACTATGACTCATACTAGGCCCAAACCCCAGTCACTTACACTCTCCATAGCCACTCCCCATAATACCATGACAACCCTAACCATTGACCAATGATAAGCATGAATATGTCACCCCTCCCGACATTGGTTTTCTCCCCAAACTTTCCTGAATGTAAAGTTGGATAATGATAGGAACTTTGGTTTTAGCGATCACCCGCTGAACAAGGGTTTTGAGATAGACTAGCTACAGGCAAAGGGAGAGATAATATTGTGTATCTCGGATTCTAGAGTCGTCTACAAGAGTCATTGTGTTATGTATAAGCGCTAGCAAGAGGATTGAATAAATGCTGCTGAAACTGTAAACAAGCTCCTCGCCTCATCCTTTTATGCTCCTCGCCTACAATCACCGATCCGTACACGACAGTAGTAATGGAGGGAAATTTGATTGTATTTGGTTTATGTCTTCTTGTAACGGCATTTTCCTTCATTTTCCTGGGAATTTTCTTCTACGTTTCGTACAACCGGAACATTTACAGTCACATTCCTCATCCGAAACCTCTTCAGTAAGTCATAACGGGAATTTTATGTTAGCCTACCCGGCCCGCACCCTGGCGCGGACGGGCGGCCTTGGCCTTCGTGCGGCCGGTAGTTTAGCCTCTGCTAGCGCTAGCTCTAGCCTCCAGCCTGGCTGTGTATTAAAAGCTGTGCTATTGATTCTTAACATTTCCAAACACCACTGTACAAAACTCAACTAATTTTACTCGAAATCGGTACTTTAGTGACGATTGATGACACCTAAATAGCAGTAAAATACAACTTTTCAACTTTCCGATGTTAGGTACTGTAACAAATCAGGGTTTTAGTATTGGACGAAGGTTAAGCATTTTCTGTTGTACGAGCATGCGCTATAGCAATATGGTGCATCGTTGATTTAGCAATTACCAAACTGAAGGAAAATGAGCATAAATTACATATTTTGATCATGTTGGTGCAATTATCATGTTTCTTTTGGGGATATTACTTGTATAGTAGTGATCTAATCAGGAATAAGGGGTTATACTGAAGATTATATGTGAAGATTTTATGGGATTAGCAGAAATATTGTGTTGAAGTGTTGTTTTACTAACGAGGACATAATTGTTGTTTTACACGTTTATGTATAGGGAAATTGTTATGATGGTCAGGGTTGTGCATCTAGGGCTTTCCACTGCACTGTATCCGATACAGGCCAGCCTCACCGAGGCTGGCCTGATAGTTGGCCTGATAGTTGGCCTGGCCTAAGCCTCTAAGCTAAGTCTCACATAGTTTGCACTGTACTTGTACTGAGTTTACCCGATTGTTGAATGGATCGCAATAAAGACTTTCAACCTACACATCATGATTGGTTTGATTTCTTGGAGCAGTGAAACCAAGGGACGAGAACCTGTGACAAGTGTTGACAAGGGAAATTGATTGTTCGAAGGATGCTCAATTCTCGCTACCCCAAATAGCGATTCTGCCGAGATCCGGGAAAATCCTGAAAACGCGCATTGCATTATGGGATAGCTTTTCGACATTACAGCTTCCTGTGCAGGCGTTCGTGATCACAACCCTCTCTTTCACGGTAGAGTTTAACGGCCTTTTGTGCTAAAGTCACTAATTCTGCCCGAAGCTTTCCATTGCATATTATAATCTGTACAAATTACACTGATTGGCATCGATTTTAGCGTGCGTGAAAACTCTGCACAGCGAACACAGGCGCTAGCGCCAGCGGGATGGGACTCTATACCGGAAGTTGTAGTGACGACCCGAGAGAGTGAAAATTACCTCGTCTCGCGAATTTCGAGATTTTCGTACCTATTTAGGGTAGCGAGAATTGATTGATGCTGTGAACGAGACGTTTAGGTGACCGATTGTAGTCGATGGACGAATGATTGTTGAGATACGTGTGAGCAGTTAATAACTCCAGCCATTAAGCTACGGGCATATATTTTGTCCAAACGGACGGAGAGCGCCTGGCCAGATACGGGGCATCCTGACAAATATTCCGTGTCAAGCCAATTAGGTGGCGAACCGTGTCCGCTACACATGGTGTCAGAAGTGGGATTGCTGATGGCGTGGAGTGGTCGAGCTGACGGAGCTGGGGGACGACGACAGTAGCACTGACGGAGCTGGGGGACGACAGGCAGTAAGTCTGACGGCGTCACAAGCTGGTAGAGCTGACGGAGCTGGGGGGCGACGAAGGGCAGTAGGTCGGACGGCGTCACAGCTGTGGTCGAGCTGAAGGAGCTTGGGGACGACGGGCAGTAAGACTGACTGCGTCACAGCTGGTCGAGCTGACGGAGCTTGGAACGACGGGAGGTAGCATTGACGGTGTTGCAGCTGGTCGAGCTGACGGAATTGCGGAACGACAATGGAGTCGTATAATGAACCAAACATGCTGCCAGACTGGTTTGACGGGGAAATTCCCATACTGGACTACTTGGAGCATTTCGAAGCATGCGCAATCATCAACAATTGGACGGAGAGGAAGGCAACGCATTATCTAGCAGCCAGTCTACGTGGGCCAGCGTTGAGGCTCCTGGGGAAGAATGGTGAGGCAGAACTGACGTACAGTGCATTGACCAGCAGGCTCAAACATCACTTCGGACCTTCAGGAAAAGCTGATGTATTCTTGGCAGAACTACGTTCCCGACGAAGGAAGCCGAACGAGACCCTTCGGGAATTGGGCCAAAGTATCAGATACATGGCAGCAATGGCTTACCAGGAGTTTGGTGCCGATGGACAGGATGAGCTGGCTCGGGGTCACTTTCTTGACGCAATAATGAATCCAGCCATCCGAGAAGGTTTGTTTCGGGCTCAGCCACATACCCTGGATGAGGCTATTGAAGCAGCTCTGAACATGGAGGCTTTTCTTCAGATGGAAGCAGAGAGGGGAGAGTTGTGGTACTCTCACCGTCACAGCCACAGCCGTGCTCTGACAGGTATCGGTCGACCTCAGCACCCTGATAGCCCTTATACATCAGAAATGGTGAAGAAGATGGAGAAGGCGCTAACTGATCTTACAGCCAGATTGGAAGCACTGACCCGCCAAGTAGGAAGTACGTCGCAGTATGGCAATACAGGGCCACACTCCCGGGGAAGACGTCAGGACGGGCCTTGTGATGATTGTGGCCAACAAGGACATTTTTCTTGGAATTGTCCTCATCCAAAGATGCTGTACGCACATGACTGTCCAGAAATGAAGGAAGCAGAGACCAGACGTTGTCACCAGTGCAATGAAGCTGGGCATTTCTTTCAGAACTGTCCTCATAATCCAGCTGGAGGCGGTGGGGTGGCGACTAAGCACCCTGAACAAGACGTTGGTGGTTCAGTTACCATTTCTGTCTCTTTCGTTTCGTTAGCCTCCTATTTGGGTAGGTAGGTAGGGTCGGCTCCTCTCTTTAGAGACAGGAGCCAACCATAGGGTCTCCTGTGCAAGCTTTGCAAACGTTGTTGCCATTTTTGGCCACTAGAATCTAGTTCTCTACTAAAGACTCTACCATATTTTAGCGGATTCGTATTATAGTAAGATATACAGTGCGTCCCAGAAAAAATGAAACCGAGAAGTATCGATGTTCTATCATAACTTAATCACAACTATAATTAATGAATGATACATATTTGGAAAGCTTAGAGTCTCCTCTTTCATGTGATGCTACTCAGATTTAAAAGCAATTTGAAGGAAGGAATCCAAAAAGACATTTGGCGGGCGGTATCTGAATTTTGAAGAAAAATTCACATTTCTAAAAAGATGAGTTTCTGCCCTTTCATATGACACCTCAATCAGGAAAAATGAGCAAGGAATGACAAAGTTCTGTTTGTTTAAAGTAGTGCTTGCATTTCCATAATTTTATTAAACGAATTCGTTTTCACTGGCTGCCCGCCGTATCAATAAACGAAATAACAAAAGACTTAACTCCGTTTCGTTGACAATCAGCCGTAGACGAGAGTCTTCATGCATGGCTGATTGTCAACGAAACGGAGTTAAGTCTTTTGTCAAATCTGCTTTTTGCAGGCACCCAGTGAAAACGAATTCGTTTGTTAAAATTATGAAAATGTAAGGGCTACTTTAAACAAACAGAACTTTGTTATTCCTCGCTCATTTTTCCTGATTGAGGTGTCATATGAAAGGGCACAAACTCAACTTTTTAGAAATGTGAATTTTTCTTCAAAATTCAGATACCGCCCGCCAAATGTCTTTTTGGATTCCTTCCTTCAAATTGCTTTTAATCACTCATGCGTGAAATATGCATCATCTGAGAAGCATCAACTGAAAGAGGAGACTCTAAGCTTTCCAAATATGTATCATTCATTAATTATGGTTGTGATTAAGTTATGATAAAACATCGATACTTCTCGGTTTCGTTTTTTCTGGGACGCACTGTATAATAAAATGCAAGACGGATATATATCGGCTCACCTTCTTTCCAAGAACCATACGGGCCTGGAATTTACTTCCCCCCAGCATCTTCGCCTTCGACGCAGTTGAAACCTTCAAAGCCAGACTCTGGGAAGCAATCCAAGGGGGTAATATAATCATAGTCCCTCCCCACAACTGCAATGTGATGGGACTCAATTCTAAAATGTTCTAGAAAGAAGCAACAAACACTCTCTCTCGAACGATAACGTTCTTATTGGTCATCTTTATATCCCTCTTGAGGATCAGGACCAGGATCAGAACAAATACAGATACAGATAAGATGCATTTATTTTTGAAAATTAGGCCTAGGCTAATATACATCGGTTCCACTTACCAGATTGACTGTATGATGCGAATATAAAATAAGTTTTTTTTTCCGGATTTTCTTCGTCGAAATAGAGCTCCGTGTTGAAATTCTTGCAGCAGTATTTTAAACTATTAAGCTCCTTTCACACCGGGCCATGCGTAGAGATGGGTAGTGTACCGACTACGCCGAGCGTACGCTGCCCTACGCTAGCCTATACGCTGAGGAACGCAAAGGGGTACGCGAGATGGACGCAAAACATTAAACATGTTTAATTTGTTGGTGTACTTTCGGCGTAGACACTAGACGCAGAAAGTATGCAAGTCTACGCAACTCTACAGTACGCCAAGCCTACGCAATAGTATGCATAATGCTACCCTACGCCAGTCCGATGAAGCAGTAGAAGCTTGCGCACACAGTAAGCAACTGTACGCAACTGTAAGCAAACCTGTACGTCAGGCATACGTAAACGTACGCAACCCTACGCTTGCAAGGCTGTCAACCCTCCCGCATTTGGAGGGAGTCTCACGCCACCACGCTTATTTTCCCGCCGCCCCAACAGCTCGTAGCGGGATATTCCTGCCACCACGCCTTCCTCCCGTTCTCCCGCCAACGATGTAAAATCTCACGGTTTATGAAAAAACCTCCCACCAAACCGTACCGTATACCAACCCCTCCCTTTGTTTAGATGTAGCAAAAATCTGACTTGGACGACGAGCGCACAAATCGTAGGCATAGAAGCCTTATGCCCAGGTATTAGCCTCCCTACTCAAGGGCTAGGTGATAAACAGACAGAAATAATTGTATGGTGTTTGGAATTCTATTATAAATAACTAAGGGTAACAACATATGAGACCTTGCCTCCCTCCCTTCCCCTTCCCCTCCCCACCCCTCCCCCACCCTCCCTCACCCTCCCCCACCCCTCCCCGGACACCACCAGCTCTTTATTCCCTATCTTGACTAGCATTTATCCCAAGACTTCTAAAGAGAAATAGAAAAGTCAAATAGAAGAAAAGAAAACAAATGAATCAATGGCATAATAGTTTCAATTATCTTATTTATGCACAGCTTCTTGCTTGGACATCTACCCCTCTTCAAAGAGGTTGCCAAAAATGGACCAGTGTCGAAAAAAATGGTTGAGTGGTAAGAAATACTCTTCTACCTTTCAATGGGGGTTTTGGATTAAGCATTGCAGTAATAATTACTACTATCACATGACTTTGCCATGGCAAACAAAGTAAATCATAAAACTGGACTACCTACATGATTATAATTGAAGCAGTGTAGAAATTATGGTTTTGTTCCTCGTTCCTATGTATTGGCAAACTGAATGGATACAAAGATTGTTTAAATTTCTCATAATTTATTTGCAATTCAATAAACTGACTGGCAGCTTTATACAGGGCTGTCAACCCTCCCGCGTTTTGGAGGGAGTCTCACGCCACCACACTCATTCTCCAGCCGTCCCAATAGCTTGTAGCGGGAGATTCCCGCTTCGATGTAGAATCTCACGGAAAAACCGCCCGCCGAACATTAAAAAAAAAAAAAAAAAACCTCCCCCGAACATTCAACAACAACAAAAAATGTCCTCTTACCCCCAAAAAAATTTGCCTCCCTCGAAGCATTTCCCCAAAGTTAACAGCCCTGTTTATATACAGGCAGTGCTATAAAGTACTAACCAGAATACCAGATTTTAAAAAAAATTGATGTGTCTCCCCTTTACTTTATATTGATAATATTTAGGAGCAAAGAACTGGGTCCAGTGTACTGTCTCCACATTGTTTTCAGAACTCTCATCATGTGTAATGACTCAACAGTTATCAAGGTAACTTCAGTTTAGAATTAATGACATTTTATGCCATTTTGTTTCTTCATTTGTTGAAGAAAAAAATATGGGAGGACTTGTAATTTTATGTGAAAGTTGTGAGGCATATATGTATACATGGACAAAATTTCTGATTGACTTATTATTGAATTAAGAGATTTTGTTTGTTTTTATTACCCATAAATAGTGCTCCGTCATTTTGCTATCAGTCTCAATTTCGAATGCATATTGATATTTGATTTATACCTCAAATAGGACAATGGTTGTGTTTGCAACTGTGGATAGAATTGTTTCTCGATTGTATAGCTTCCTGAATTTATTGTTAAAATCTTGTCATGATTTATTGAGCCATTTGCTTTACTAATCACTTCATAATATGGATGGAGAAATCCCTGAGTGTCTAAGTGTATAACTTAGTTTTGCCCCCCCCCCCCCATATCCTCTAGTACTACTAGCCTTTCTGAAAAGAGAGAGGAGATATATGTATGGCAAGGTTTGAGGTTAAGTTTATACCTGATACTAAAAGATTAGAAATGTGATTTGTCAAAGTTCATGTCAGGAAGGGAAAATTCACATATTATCAGCATTTATAAACCTTCATTGTATTAGAAATTTAGACTAGAAACAAATAACACAGTCGCACATGTATTTCTGACACCAGTTATGACCAGTTTCCCAACATCGATGTACTTAATGAAGTCTGGTCATGTGATTAGATAGAAAATTGAAACCATTTGGGCAGTGGTGATTATGTAGTACTTAAGAATTGATGTATACTGTGAGGTTTTGGTCTGATCGCAATATGATATAAATTGACTCAGTATTGCTGAGAATCACATGCCCTGCACACGGAAATGTGTATTATAAGGCTGCATACACATGACATGAAAGTTTGGTCCAAACGTTAAAGCTACATTTATTTCTCATCATATTTTGAATGTGAGGGCATTTTTTAGCAAATTTCTACCAGGGTTGGCATATTTCCCTCTGCGGAGGCTTATTTCCCGGACGCCGGGAAATAAGCGGTATTTACCGGTATTTACCACTTTTTACCGGGAAATATATTTTTCCACTCACTTGTTCATAGGGATTGTCTAATTTTTAACATAATAACGATGGTGGTGAGTATGGTTGCTCTTGTGTGTACTATTTGTGTGTGTGTGTTTGTTCGTGTGTTTGTCTATGTCTGTAATTACATGTATGTAATGCTGGAAAAAAATACAGGAAAAAGATACCAAATATACACCTAATCTAGATATGATGTTCTTCATTAAAGGGAACCAAAACCTTCATACTAAGTTACTTTTATTGTAAAGTTTAAGATATTTGAATAAAATCAGTGAAAAAATTGAACAAAATCGGGCAAGGAATAAGGAAGTTGAAGCTTTTTAAAATGACTTGTCACTAGAGGGCGATATTCAATTTGATGACATCATTTGTGGACAACTCTCCATGCCTTTTGAACATCAAATTTCACAAGTCTTTCGTTTTTTTCCTATTTATTTGTGTTCTTGATCGGATTTCATAACATGTGAAGTAGAAAATCATTTTGCATTCTATTATCTCAATCACAAGAAAGAAGAAAAAACATGAAATTTGATGTACAAAAGGCATGGAGAGTTGTCCACAAATGATGTCATCAAATTGAATATCGCCCTCTACTGACTAGTCATTTCAAAAAGCTTTAACTTCCTTATTCCTTGCCCGATTTTGTTCAAATTTTCACTGATTTTATTCAAATATCTTTAACTTTACAATAAAAGTAACTTGTATGAAGGTTTTGGTTCCCAGTTGCTAATTACCATATTCATGAATACCTATTAATTAGCATATGCACAAAATGCCATTTGTTTGGGTGTGTACAATTTTGTATGCAGTGAGGATTTTATAAATCTGTTTGTGTGTTCCTACTATGAGTATTGTGCTGCTAATTATTTCAGAACAATATTTTCAGTTACGAGGCTAAAAACAAGTAAAATTATTGATAAACAGAGAATTAAAATCATATTTCCCGCTTTTTACATATTTACCGGACGCGCATCTTATTTACCGGACGGTATTTACGGGTATTTACGGGTATTTACCGCCGGTAATTACCGCCCAACCCTGCTTTCTACAATAATACACTTCGAAACTAACATTAAAAGAACAAGAAAGCTCACAAATTATTTGTCATGTTTTAAAGGTATTATGTCCCATCTGCAGGTCAAAAAAATAAAAAGGTTAAATTCCAATGGCATTTGAAAGACAATACTTATTTAGAACTTCCCTCAAAACGAAAGGGTTTAAAAATGGCTTTTTGTAGGAAAATAACGATTAGTTGTCGAATCAACATAAGTGATTGCAATCAAAGTAATAGTCTGATTTCCAGACCCTTGTACTGAATAGTTGAACGTTTTGTGCTGCACAAAAATTCAATCAGTTTAATTTTGGCCATTACAAGTAGTGGTTTATTGATGTGGACAAATGCTCATGTACCTGTTACAGCTCATTTTATGTTATTACCAAAGAAAAAAAGATGTCAGTCAGTCACTCAATAGTGTCTGACAGGGAAGTCTAAAAAGTAAACAGATTTCCTTGCATAATTTGAATACAAATACACTGATGTTTAAATTTCACAGATACATGTAGGACATACATGACATATTCATAATTATTGTTTTACAGAATTTGATGTTGGCTGCAGAAGGGACATATTATCTTTAACTAACCTATTTAATAACCTTCTATTTAAGCAGAAAAATGAGATGAACATTTCTTGTACAAATGGCACCTTGTGATTTGTAATTACTTTCAATCATGATACAATCTGAGTACGGTAATTATTTTCTCTTGTGAAGGAACTTCTGACACGAAGCAAATACTTGAAGTCGCCTGATAATTACCGTGGCTTGAAGTCTGTGTATGGAGCCATGACCCTAGGTAATGGTCTGCTCAGTGAGATGAATCATGAGGTCTGGATGAAGAAACGTGCTCTCTTTAATCCTGCTTTCCATCGCAAGTAAGAATCCCACATATGCTGGCCTTGCCTCATAAGACGAAAGGGGGGAGGGGGGAACAGTCATTTTATAATTTTTGCCACATTTTACTTTCTGCTTTTTTAACAAGTCTCAACCACAATTCCAACAATGCATATGAACCTGACAACTAGAAATCAAACACAGTTTAATTTCATCCATTGTTAATCAAATGAGAAGGCCTTTTTTGTTTAATTTGTCAAAAGTGAACATGTTGTCTTATGATGAATAGCAAAAGATCTTTTGATTATTGAACAGTTATCATCAATCTGTCCATGCCATTTTCCTGTAATTTGTTTTGATCTGTAGAAACATTGGCAGCATATTAATAGCAATGACTTCTTGATAAAAGGCTTTGTTCTGTCCTGTGATGAGGAATACAAAGTAAAATCATTCTTTGAACATTTTCAAACTCTTCTGTCAAGATAACAAATATGTACAATGTACACCTTCAAAATGTAATGTAAATTACATGTACAATGCAAATGGGGAGTAGAGTGCAAATAGATAAAGTTTATGAAGAAATCAATTTTAATTATATTCTAAATGCATGTTTTTTAAGTTTTTGTGCCACTACATTTTGCTAAAGAATTGATTTGTGATGCCTTTTCTGCAGATATTTAATGGGCCTGATGAATGAGTTCAATAGCTGTTCAGCTAAACTGGTCAATCATTTGATCCCGTTAAGTGATGGTCAGACGGAGGTCGTCATGTTGAAAGAATTTGAAAGGTTGACCTTGGAAATCATTGGAAAGGTCAGTGCACTAAAAGTCCTCATATTAACCTGGGGCTGTTATTTTTCATGTTATTGAGAAATATTTTTTTATGGCAATTGGCAAACTGAAATTGCATGGAATAGACTCTTTAGTGTTGGTGCTTGCACAGATGTTTTTCTTAACTGTACATTTAAACAGCCAGCTTTGTGCACAAATTAACCAATGACTTTTTCTAATTTCAGTTTGTTATGACAGTTGAAATATTTTTTGCTAACATAATAACATAATTTTCAGAATGCTATTCCTTTTTAAAAATGGCTTTAGTTTAATTTCGTTTATTCCTGCATTGTCTGGGCTTTCTTCTCAATATGATAATGTTATCTCAAAATTGCTTAATGACTTCATTTGTGGTATTATGATTACGGAAGCTACATGTATCTAAACCATTGGCTAAGCTTTCTTGGACTTCTTGATCTAGAGCATACTTTGGTGTACTTTGAATCACAGCTACTGAAAAAATCAAATGCTTTTTTTGGTCTCTTTTACACATTTTATTCATATTTTCTTTCATACTTTTAAATCTGCCTTTTATAGGGTACCTGAGTAGAAATACATGTAGTACATGACTTGTGTGAATCAACTGGGACCATTGTCCCCCCATTGCGGTTACAATGGTGATACATGTAGCTTTAAAGTACATATTTTGTGTTGTAATATGATTTTTGTATTGATTTCAAAGTATTTGTGTATTTTTTAGGTTGGATTTGGAATGGAGGATGATATCATTGGGAACCCAGATTCCCCTCTTTGCCAGCTCCTTCCAAAGGTTTTGTCTGGCGTGAATTCTGTTTACAGACGTCCACTATTAAAGGTATGTCAATCACAGACCACGTGTCATATAGGGGTCAGAATCCCAAATGATCCCACCCCCCCCCCCTCCATACGTTTGTTTCCTGGGATGATATTTGTAGTTGATATTTCACAATATTAGATGATGATGATAATAGTGGCTTGTTGTATAGCGCCAGTGCCAACTTCTGCTGGTTGCTCATAGCGCTTACTCTACAATATTTCACTATTTCAATCTTCTTGGTCAGTGTTATTTAGTCTTTGTTAGCATTACAGTTTTATTCAGTTTGGCCAATTATGTAAATGTAGTTGTGAGTGAAGTAAATTCATCTGCCTTCTAGAATGATGTTTCCTATATTTAGTTGAATGCCTTTCCAAATACCCTCCTATTAGGCTCACATCCAACTGTTTCTTTTAGAGTTATCTACTGCTGCAAACAGAATTAGTAAATATCTAAGTTATGATGGGGATAGGGATTCATGTATGACAATGTGATACATTAAAAATGTATCTTTACTCATTAAGGAACAAGAAATTATAGGGTGATATTTAATACAGTGTATGTGTCTCTTTTCAAGGTATTTGGATAAAACAATGGGTTAGCTGTATATTAATAATGTATGTTGCTGCTTGTAAGTGTCGGCTTGCATGGTGATGTAGACAGGGCTCAAATTAATTTTTTGTCCACGGGGGCTCTTCCCCCGAAAAAACAGCCCCCGTGAGCCTTCTCACGGGGGCTCTTTTATTACTGACGGGGGCTCTTTTTTATACAAATATCCATTGAATTGGTACCTATGATACTCCTCAATTATTTGCTATTTCATCATTATCATTTCAATCAGCATTTTCCCTCTTACAAATTTACAAGCTACATAGCTGTTACTGGCCTGTGTATATAATATATACGCATACAACACTAATCTTTATGATGTCTTTAACGTGACATATCTTCTTCTCCCCTTGCAAACGAAAAAGAAAACATGTTCATTAAAAGGGATTAAGCGACAAATAATGATTGTGATTCAAATCGATGCGAATATTTGTTTGAATAAGCACTGCTATTCACCCGAATCTTCTTTGTAAAAATAACTTTTACAAATCTCAGCCATGCTTACTGAGTTAAGACGTTCCATTCAATTTAAAATACCCATTACATAATACACTTCTCCTAATCTCAAAGTGATCTTACAGCACAGTGGCAGAATTGCATGGCTGAGATTTGTAAAAGTCGTTTTTACAAAGAAGATTCTGGTGAAAAGCATTGCTTATTCAAAAAAATCCTTGCATCAATTTGAATCACAATGATTATTTGTCGCATGGTCCTTTTATTGAATAACCTTGTTTTCTGTTTTGTTTGCAGAGGGAAAAGAAGCTATGTCACGTTAAGAAATCATAAAGATGATACCAGAACAAATGTTGATTATCAGAATGTCATTTTGGAATACCTCTATACAAATACCACATTGTCTTTAGCCCGTATCAGTATTAGTATGATCCAATATAAAGCTATTATTCTTTATTTAATTCAGTATAATGCTTTTCCTCAAAAATAGTTTTGCTATTTTTTAGGCTAAGAAATGGTTTCAAATGTACATTACATTACAGTACATTACATTACGAACCCTGAACCATTGCAAAATGATGGTGGTTCTCTCTCTCTCTTTATTTTAATCATGCATTATCAACTACATATAAAGCAGCATCCAAAAACTTAGGGTTATCTGAGATAGGTGAGGTAAGAGTTAAAAAGAAAGTCATGCTAAAATGGCGTTTCACTTCCCCCCGCCCCCTGAACAAAATAAAATAGATTAGTAGTCCTCCTCTCCAGAATCCCCTCCCCCCCCCCCCCCCCCCCGCTTTAATATCACATTTTCACTTGGCAGCCCAAGGGGGCCGGGGGGCGAATTTTTTTTTCCCAAACAGGTTTACCTATGAGAGTAAAATCCTGCCTCCTGATTGGTTCAGAGGTATACGCGTCATGAATATTCACGAGCTGAGTTCACAGCACTGTGGCTGAGCTGCAGTACCTAGTATATGTATTACGCATGCGCGTGGACTTCAGTTTTGCTGGCCATTTTAAGGTGTACAAAATGTATGTGAGCTAGCTGTGGTGCGAGGGGATTTTTATTGGGGGAAGGGGGGGGGGTCTGTTTGTTTTTGAACATTTCTGGTTATTCTGGTGCTTGGTTTATATAGTTTTACACTGCGGATTTTTTTTCTCAAAGAGTTCACTTACAGTACACACACTAATATTCCAATTTCACACATAGGCTATACATACAAACACTATCTTTCTCTCTCTCTCTCTTTCTCTCTCTCGCTCTCTCTCTCTCTCTCTCTCTCTATAAACACACACACCCACCCACCCTCATGTATTTGCAAACACATAAGCAACAAATGCACACACTAGCTGTCAAGAATACACAATAGACACACACAAGGGGTATGAATTATCTTATCAGGATGGTCCGACATGAGATGGTTGGATGTGGGTCAAAGCCACTGTGTTGCTCCGAGCATGATATCTTGACAAACATTTAATATTATCACCCGTAACTGAAACCAACACACAATTAATATCACGGTATTAGTCTCTTTTTTGTTCCACCAAGCTAATTTTTGCACCTTGCACAAATGCACTTCTCAACATGAAATATTTCACTAAATTTGTTTTGTTATTTTCACTCAAAATTAATTCAGCCATCAGGGGCGGATCTAGCTTTTTGCTCAGGGGGGGGGGGTTGACCAATAATGACGATGCGGAGCATCGTCCACGAGCCGCGAAGCGGCGAGCCGATTTTTTTTTGGGTGTTTATTTGAACCCCGTATGTCATGTTTTCCTGGCATCTATTAACACAATGGAGACCATAAAAAGCAGTGCATGATAACGTCTTTTTAAATCAAGTAACAGTTAAATACACAGTTATATCCAGAGTTATCATGTGTTTGGTTAAGTTACCAGATGAGTTGAATATCTTCTCACAATATTTGCACTTGAAAGGGTTTCTCTCCAGCGTGCGTTCTTTTTTCTTTTTTTTTTTTTTTTTTTTTTTTTTTTTTTTTTTTTTTTTTTTTTTTTTTTTTTAATGTGGGGATTTGGGGGATGAGAATCGGCAACGCTGGCCTAGCTTGTCACTTCGGCGGTGGCCCGTGTCCTCAAAAAAGCTGATGGGGGGGGGGGCAAGGGACTCTGTGCCATTTGTTCGCCCAACCCCCCCCCCCTCCCCTCCCCCCAAAAAGAAATAATAATAATAATAATAATAATAATAATAATAATAATAAATGAAATAAATACATAGAAATAGAATAAAATAAAATTACAAGTTTTAAAAAAAAAGATAAGATTTTAAAAAATGGTCCCCGGATTTTTTTTTTTGGGGGGGGGTTGCAACCCCCCCCCCAACCCCCCCCCCCCCCCCCCCCCCCTCTAGATCCGCTTCTGGCCATGCTCACTTTTAATCACTTCACTTTTATCTTATTTAACATTGAATACAATGCAGTTGCATGGGTTGTTCTTTTATTTTGTTAACTCGGCAGAGGCCACGGTCATGTTCAAGCATGTACGCTTACGACATGTGGTCTCCTGCTTTTTCCTTTTGTATGAAACTTTTATTTTAACTAGAAACAAATTTTGTCAAACTTACATGTTATCCATCATATTTATTTGTATGTTTCTTTGTATTGATATGAAAAAGTGGAAATAAAACAAAACAAACAAACATATCAGTGGTTCTGGTTCCTTTGTGACAGATGAACCTGGCCAAAGAAAACAAAGGACATAAAGTAATATATACAGGCTCTACACACATGTCAAAGACAAGCTTTTATTATTAATATGCATACCAAGTGCACATTACACTGATTCATCTCTTATTTAAACATGAATATCTGACTAAGTCCTTTTCAATCTTTATATCTTCAAACTTCTTTTCTCAAGATTATCTTACTTAAATCAGAATCAAAACAATATTTAAAGGACATCCATTTCATTGCATTAATTTGAGCTTTCAACAATAAATACAAACAGCAGGTTCATAACCTTTGACCTACTTTCATGAATTTAAACTTGATATGACATGCACAGGATATGATTTTACATTTTCTGTTATTAAGATACAATCCCCACACACATTTATTTCACTGCCTCTGTCAACTAAATTTGAGACTCCATATAAATTATATTGCATGCATGTGTCACTGCTTTTGAGACTAATTCAGAATACATAATAACATAACCTACTGACACTATATAGTCTACTGACAATTTCAAAGCATTAACATAAAAATGGGATGGGCCGATTTACAATTTCACAATAATATTGTGGTACTTACATAAAGACTTGTATGGTTCTTGCAGAAGAAATCGGTATTCTCTTCTTTAGAGCGACCAAAATTGCAGAGAGTTGTACTTGTAGACTCCGCCATAATACTATAGCTCATGTAAAAGTTATAACTTAGAGCCAATCAATGCGCATGGCGCATGCATATCCATGTATGCAGTGTATAGCCTACGTACTATAGCTGCGCTGCATCAACGAACTCAAACTTGATTTCGATGAGCTGCATGAGCAGCTTCGCCTGGTGTCACGCGCATGCGTAATACTACTAGTATCTTTCAGCTCAGTCATGAATATTCATGATGCGTATACCTCTGAACCAATCAGGAGGCAGGATTTTACTCTCATAGGTAAACCTGTTTGGGAAAAAAAAAATTCGCGGCCGGGGGGGGGGGGGGTGGGAGGAGGGCCCCCCTCCTCCCACCCCCCCCCCCCCCGCCGTAGATCTGCCCATGTTACCATATCATTCCACGACATTTTGGTCTTCCTCTTCTCCTCAAAAGGGACTTTTAGATTTGCGTGGACGTGGACGTGGACGTGTTACGTCCTTTTAAGGCACTGGCAATCACATGTGACGTCCTTTTAAGCACTGTCAGTGCCTTAAAAGGAGGTCACACGTTGCAGTCCACGTTCTCATCGTGCAAATCTAAAAGTCCCTAATATTGATTTACTGGTCGAGGTTCATTATTTGCTAACAACGAAAAACTTCTCCAGGCCATGACCATGTTTCTGCCCTTGCCCGATCGCCTCCAGCTCCAGCAGACATGGCGCGGCAGCGTGCACACGCACCGCTACTAACGGCGCAGTAGGCCTATAACCACTGCTCACGGGGGCGAATCGCCCACCGCCCCCGTGTATTTTGAGCGCTGGATGTAGATATACAGTAGGCTTGCAGGTGCACCATGTGAGAGAGAGAGAGAAAGGGTTGAGGAGTCCTGAAAAGGACTCTGACTCAGTAATCTTTCTTGGGGGTGTGTAGTCCTGAAAAGGACTGTTTTGTTATCTTTCTTAGCTTATAGTTATAGAACAGGTTGACTATCCGTCATCAGGAGTGGAGAATAGCTGGCGTGCGTGAGCTTAAGTCACCGGGGTGCGGACGTCAGGGGAAAATAGGTAACTGTGTGGGCTTGAGTCATCGGGGGATGGACAAGGATGGTCGGCTTGTTCGTCTGACTGTCCGTCTTGGCTGGAGTCTCCGGGTTGCGGACTTCGGAGAGTTTTCAATCTATGAGTGGGGTTTGTTGTCGGCGAGACGCTGTGTGTGTCCCTGACGTAGGCGGCGTTGTAGTCTGTTGTCGTCTGCTTTCGTTGTAGCAGTGAGGCTGGCGGCTGCTTTGAGGGTTCGACGGGTAGCCAACAAGCCCGCAGCCAACACCACCCCGGAAGAGGACCAACCCGCAGCTACACCACCGAAGCAAATTGTTGTTCTTCCCTATACCGGTCAAGCCTCTCACTAGATTCAACGTATCCTTCAAGCAGCAGACATCCAAGTTCGACACAGTTCCTCCAACAAACTCCATTCGATACTCCACTCCCACAAAGATAAGCATCCAAACCACAAGAAAGCTGGTGTCTACAAAATACCATGCGAAAGTGGAAAAATCTACATTGGTGAAACAGGGAGAAATCTGGAAACAAGACTCAAGGAGCACAGAACCAGCTTCAGACTCAGCGATTGGGATATTTCTCCTTAGAGCTATAAGCTAAGAAAGATAACAAAACAGTCCTTTTCAGGATTACACACCTCCAAGAAAGATTACAGAGTCTGAGTCTTTTCAGGACTCCTCAACCCTCTCTCTCTCTCTCTCCCATGGTGCACCCGCAAGCCTACTGTATGAATAATGTATGTGTTTATTAATGTATTCTTACTTTACAGTACAGCATCCTTCCCAAAGACATCAAATACAAACATGAGGTTCGAGCTGCAGCTAATGAGATCCGAGCGGTGGGTCGGCGTTGCATCTTGGCTCGTATAGATGCTCTTAGACGGGGTGACCAAGTTCCTCAAGACATTCTAACTTACATCCTCCAGGAGTCAAACAACTTGGAAGGAATCAAAGACTTTGACTTAGAAGATATGGTCGATGAGTTCGTTACCTTTTTCGGAGCTGGTAAGTTTTTTTGTGCACCATCTTGCTTTTCTTATTCTTATAATAAACTGATTTAGTGGTCAGCTGTCTGTCGCCATGCACCCTTAATCCAATTCTGATAACTCAAAACTCAAGTTCATCTTTCAGATGACGACTTTAAAGGTTGGTATCCAGACGTGGATGGGATCTGATTGACAATATACAGTATCTATAAAAACCTGATTACACATTTTACGTTTAACACACTTCCACAAATCACCGTTATAGTACTATGCCTACTAAGGATGCATCGGTACTGATTTTCCAAAAGAGATGGTTGACCGCTTTGCATATTATAGGCTATTTCTGAAGTTTATTTCCAAAGTTTATGAGGTAAATCTGCTTTTACAGTATGAAAGGTTAGCAAGGAAGTTGATATAAATGTCAGTGTGAGAAAAATTGTGTTTATGTGAAATAATTCCTACAATACATGCTATCTTAGAACAGACTGCAAATGTAATCCAACTGTTTATATTTTACTTTTTATGCTTCCGCTACAAAGGTAAGGTTCATAAGATAAGGTTCATCTTTATTGTCCATTTAACAATGGAAATTCATTGTGTTACATGGTATTGCGATACACATATATTTAACATAATACGCTCATACAAAAATCAAATGAATGAATTTTTGAGTTGACAGTAAACAAAAATAAACAATTAACAATAAATAAAAAAATATATAGTCATGCATCGAAAATAATATAAATGTATATCAAGTTAGGTGGAATGACTATAGGAGTTTACAAGTATCGATAATGTATAGCATTATTATCATTGCTTTATAGTCTTATTATTATTATGATTAATACTATTATTATTAACAATGGAAATTTGTTGTGTTGCATGGTATATACATATATATATAAATTTTACAAGTATCGAAAATGTATTGCATTATTATCATTGCTATTATAGTCTTATTATTATTATTATTATTAACAAGGGAAATTTATTGTGTTACATGGTATTGCGGTACACATTATATACATATGTATATAACATTTAACCAGTATCGATAATTTGAACTTGAACTTGAGCTTGATTATAATTGTTATTATTATAAATTTTATGATTATTATTATGATTATTATTATTGTTATTATTATTATGGTTATAATTACAATTGTAACTAACATCATTATTATATTATTATTATTATCTTTATTAATTATAATATTATTATTATGAAAAGGTATCGTTACTACGTTATTATGTTTTCGGGTTGTCCGTCCGTCCGTCCGTACGTCCCGTTCTTGTGATCGCGTTATCTCAAGAACCGATTGATTAATTCACGCCAAACTTGAATCATGTATGTATCTTGCAGAGCCAATGAACTGATTAGATTTTGGGGTCACGAGATCTAAGGTCAAAGGTCACAGGGCTCATTATGTATGCAAAAATAGCTTGTGATCGCGTTATTTCAAGAACCCATTGATGGATTCCCACCAAACTTGGATCATGTATGTAACTTGCAGAGCCAATGAACTGATTAGATTTTGAGGTCACAAGATCCAAGGTCAAAGGTCACAGGGCTCAATATGTATGCAAAAAAAGCTTGTGATCGCGTTATCTCAAGAACCCATTGATGGATTCCCGCCAAACTTGGGTCATGTATGTATCTTGCAGAGCCAATGAATTGATTAGATTTTGGGTTCATGAGGTCAAAGATTAAGGGTCAAACATGTATATGAAGCGTAGCTTTCAATCACAATATTCTGAGAACCTTTTAATGGATTGCAATCAAACTTGAATTTTAAAAATTGCTTCTGTTTTGGTTTGTAAAATTGCTCCATGGCGCAGTCCCCCTTTTTATAGAACGACAGCAAACATTCTATTTTAATATTTTAAACAATTTATTTAATTTAATTATTTACGGTATGTGTATAATCAGTCATTTGTCACCATTCATAATCCAAGTTTCTTATGTTTTATAACTGCTGTTGTGTGCAATTTATACTTATAGAGTGTGCAAATGTTATGTATTGTTCCTTTATTATGCCAGGCCCTAAGATAGCACTTTGTTGACGAAGGCGCAACCCTGCTGTAATAAAACTGAATATTGACTGAAATTAAAGAAATCAGACAGTAGATTTTAAGGGGCCTCAAAACAAGACTATAAAGTGCGACCCAGAAACAACAAAACCGAGAATTATCGATGTTTTATCATAACTTAATCACAATTATAATTAATAAATGACACATATTTGTAAAGCTTAGATCCTCTTTCATTTGATGCAACTCATATGATGCATATTTCAGGCATGAGTGATTAAAAGCAATTTGAAGGAAGGAAACCAAAAAGTCATTTGGCAGGCGGTATCTGAATTTCAAAGAAAAATTCACATTTCTAGAAAGTTCTGTTTGCTTAAAGTGATGCTTGCATTTCCATAAAGTGATTACACAAATTTGTTTTCACTGGCTGCCTTCCGTAGCAACAAACGGAATTGATAAAGACTTAACTCCATTTCGTTGACGATCAGACATAGACGAAAGACTTCATGCGTGGCTGATTGTCAATGAAATGGAGTTAAGTCTTTTGTCGATCCTGCTTGTTGCTACGGCAGGCAGCCAGTGAAAACAAACTTTTTTAATTGAATCATGGAAATGAAAGCATCACTTTGAACAAACAGAACTTTGTTATTCCTTGCTCATTTTTCCTGATTGAGGTGTCATATGAAAGGGCAGAAACTGAACTTTCTAGAAATGTGAATATTTCTTCGAAATTCAGATACCGCCCGCCAAATGACTTTTTGGTTTCCTTCCTTCAAATTGCTTTTAATCACTCATGCATGAAATGTGCATCATATGAGTTGCATCAAATGAAAGAGGAGGATCTAAGCTTTAAAAATATGTGTCATTTATTAATTATAATTGAGATTAAGTTATGATAAAACATCATTAACTCTCGATTTTGTTTTTTTCTGGGTCGCACTTTATATATGAACAGAATTTGTGTAAATATAACATGACAGGGATGTTTTTGGAAGTCAGGTTGATCTCTTTGTAATTTGTAGATTGGTGTTTATATCTACCATCTATTGTTGAATGCTACAATGTTGAAAGATAATACATTTCAATGATATTTGTACCCACCAGGTCAGGAAACAACAGCCAATCTTCTCTCCTTCACTCTTCTTCATCTTGGTAGAAATCCTCAAGTCATGAAAAAGTAAGTATGGTATCTTCAAATAGATGTACCTCCCCTATAAATCTAATGGTACCATATCCTTACATACTATGTACCTCCCTTATAATTTTTTTTTATACCACAAAATTATTGTATATAAGTGCGATCAGGATTATTTTTAGGGATTGAAACAATAATGGTTCAGATTTTTTCTCCTTATCAGACCTCATGTTTTTTAATTTTTTTTGTTAATTGCAATAGCTGATGAAGTTATAAATGATGAATTTTTTGTAGGGGTATCAGAGATTTATATTGACAAATAGAATTGCTTCTTTCGGGCACCTTTGCTGTTTTATTTTCTGATCCAAGTCAAAATTACCTTTATTACAATTTTCTGATATACTACTAAACTCACGTTTAGAAACTTTTTCTGGTATTCATCAATTTGCTTAATTTACCTTCTCAGTTAACAATTATTGTGATTTTTTTTGTTCAGTAGAAATATTACTGATACCTGCTGATCCTAAAGAAATCAATTTATTAAAACTAAAGGATATTTATAAATCCTTTTGATCTTTTTATTTTTACACAGACTCCGTGATGAAATTGATACTGTATTGAAAGGGAGAAACTATGTTGAATATTCAGATGTCGGCAAGATGAAGTATCTAACCTTGGTAAGACTGTAATTCTTTTCTTTTTACATCAAGAGGTTAAACTTTTTGTTATGAACTGTAGGACTAAAGTTTCATTCACAAAAACAATGTCCGATGAAGACCCAATACTATGTTGTTGTTTTTTACAATTTAAAAAAAAGTGGTATCTTACTTATGGCAACCGTTTGTGAAGGCCTTGCTGTAGCATCAATGTTTATAATTTGTTACTGATTAAACTTCTGGATTTCCTAGTTCATAAATATACTTCTCAAACATGCATACTCAGGAGCTTTGAACCTTATTTCATATGCCTGTTACCTTACAGGGCATTTATTTACAGGATATGTATGTATGATTTTTAAGTTTCCCTTCATCTTTGAGGAAATCCATTTTTAATCTACAACGATAGAATGCTGAAAGTTCTTAGCAAATGTATATTATTGACTGTCTTCTTTTTCAGGTTTTGAAAGAGACTCTTAGAATCAACCCTCCTGTTGGTCATTTGCATAGACTTTTACCTCATGAGATGGATATATGTGGATACAAAGTACCTAAAGGCAGTGTTGTAATGGTAAGTATGTATATCCACAGTCAATGATGACGATTCACATCATTTGTATGGCGCCATATATCTGTTTTTAAAAAACTTTCAAAGGCGCGATCGAGCTCCTCCAATAAAGTTAACATTTAAATGTCTGAAGGAAGATCCGAGTCTTGAGCGAAGCTTTGAAGTGGTCCTGGTTGTCAATTTCGCAGAGAAATGATGGGAGGGAGTTCTACGGGCGAGGAGTAATAGAGGAAAATGCCCGGTCTCCATATCCCTTGGGATGAGTAATGGGCATCTGGAGAGTAAGGCTAGATCAGCGAAGTCCAGGGCGAAGGTGACGCCGCTCAATTAAAGAGGACACATACAGTATCCTGGGATCTGATAATGAATCGCCTAAGGAGCAGCAGGACCTTGAATTCAATTCTGCTCTTGACAGGAAGCCAATGCAGCTCAGCCAGGACAGGAGAGATGAGATCATGCTTCCTCAGCCCAATAGCTGCTGCATTCTGTACTGCTTGAAGTCTGTTCAAGATTGCAGAAGGAAGGCCAGCTAGAAGACTGTTACAGAAATCAAGTCTTGAGGAAATTAGTGAATGGATAAGGCTTTTTGCTGCCGTCCTCGTAAGCAATGGTCTAATAGATGCAATGTTACGAAGCTGGAAGCAAACAGTCTGACATACCTGTGAAATATGCCTGTCCATTTCCATGGACTGATCGAAGTAGAGCCAAGGTTACAGGTGCTTACCATAGGAGAGACGGACACATTGCCAACTTGGAGGTCCATGAAGCTGATCTTGTTCCTCATGTTTGCTGAAGAGATGATGAGATATTCGGTCTTGTCTTCATAGAGTTTCATGAAATTCTTCACGATCCATTGACGGATATCGGCAAGGCAGGCGGTCATCCAGGCAGCTATGGCCTTTTCATCAGTTGCCACTCTTAGATCAAACAGCTGAGTGTCATCTGCATAGAAGTGGACTAGTAGACCATGTTGACGGGCTACGGAAGTGTGCAACATGAAGATTATAGGTCCAAGGAAGGAACCCTGCAGAACACCATAGGTCAAGGAAGCTTCATCCGACACAGTTCCATTGATTTTCACAGCCTGTCATCTGCAGTGAAGATACGACCTGAACCATTCAGGGGCATCTGCATAGAAGTGGACTTGTAGACCATGTTGACGGGCTACGTAAGTGTGCAACATGAAGATTATAGGTCCAAGGAAGGAACCCTGCAGAACACCATAGGTCAAGGAAGCTTCATCCGATACAGTTCCATTGATTTTCACAGCCTGTCATCTGCAGTGAAGATACGACCTGAACCATTCAGGGGCAGCGTCATCGAGCTTGAAGTCCCGTTGCAGCCTCTGGGGAAGGACTTTGTGATCAATCGTATCGAATGCAGTAGATAAGTCCAAAAAGAATTACTATAGCTGCTTTCTTCTTGTCGACTGCCCTCAAGATGTCATAAGATATTTTCAAAGGAGCAGTCTCCACGCTGTGAAGCCCTTGTACGGAGACTGCATGGTCTCTCAAGGTGTGATGTCAGTCTTTTGGCTACTACTTTCTTCAAGGACTTTGGCGAGGAAAGGCAGGTTAGATATAGGTCGATAGCTGCTCATCTCATCACGATCTAGGGATGACTTCCTCAGTACAGGAGTAACATGAGCAAGTTGCAGTTCAACAAATTACTTATGGCCAAAGAAATTACATTCTTGTATCCATTCGCCTGCGTAGTAAAAAGCGAGACATAGGCGCCGCTTTTCCGGTGGCGGCGGCGGCCTCAACATCAAAAACCTAACTTAAGGTTAAGTTTTTGAATCTTTAATATAATTTTAGAAGTATACCAGTAAGTTTTTATGCCTCCGCTACAAAGTAGCCGGAGGCATTGTTTTCTGGTTGTCCGTACGTACGTCCCGTTCTCATGATCGCGTTATCTCAAGAACCGATTGATGGATTACCGCCAAACTTGGATCAAGCATGTATCATGCAGAGCTAATGAAGTGATTAGATTTTAGGGTCACAATTAGGTCACAGGACTCATTATGTATGCAAAATAGCTCGCTATCGCGTTTTTTCTAGAACCGATTGATGGATTACTGCCAAACTTGAATCATGCATCTTGCACAGCTAATGAACTGATTAGATTTTGGGGTCAAAGTTCAAATGTCACAGGGCTCATTATGTATGCAAAATAGCTTGTGATTGCGTTATCTCAAGAACCGAATTATGGATTACCGCCAAACTCAGGTCATGTATGTATCTTGCATAGCCAATGAGCTGATTAAATTTTGGAGTCACAAAGTCAAAGGTCACAGGGCTCATTATGCATGCAAAATAGCTCTCAATAGATCTCAAGAACCGATTGATGGATTCCTGCCAAACGTGGGTCCATCAATCAGTTCTAGAGATAACGTCGTGTATGTATCTTGCAGAGCCAATAAACTGATTAGATTTTGGGGTCACAAGGTCAAAGTTCAAAGGTCATAGGGCTCATTATGTAGCACAAATAGCTTGTGATCACGTTATTATGAGAACCAAAAGACAGATTACTATCAAACTCAAGACATGTATATGTATCTTGCAGATCCAATGAACTGATTAGATTTTAGGGTCATCAGGTCAAATGTCATGGGGCTCATAAAGAATGCCTATATATAGCTTGTGAATGCATTATTAAAGATGACAGATGGATTACAATCAAACTTGAATTTTAAAAGTTGCTTCCGTTTTGGTTTGTAAAATTGCTCTATGGCGGAGGCATCATTTTTTACTGCGCGCAGTCAAAGTTCCATCTAGTTATTCAATGAAACTTAGACTAAAAGGTTATCCCCAAGTATCCCCAATCATGTGAGTAGAATTTCAGATCAACAAACTTAGACTATGTTGTGGCATCAACATCAAGACTTAACATAAGGTTACGATTTTGAATTGTTATCATAATTTTGAAAGTATACATTCCTATTCCATGAAACTTGAACATAGGGGTTATCAAGTATCACAAATCATATGATGCAAAGTCCAGGTCAAAGGCCATTTTAGGTCAGTAGACTTGGATTATGTTTTCACAACTTAATATGAGAATTAATAAATCACTTTTTATTATTTGTTCATATGCCATTAAAGTTATCAATCTTGGTACAAATTCTAGTAAATAATTTTCCTGATGATTCTTAGCCGATATTCAGTTCAAAATGCTGATTATATTCAGAGGATTTCATTTTTTTTTTTTTGTGGGGGGGGGGGGCCTGCTAATGGGTCACCCTGCCTATAAATAATTTTCCAACCTCAATTTTTCATCATATCGAATTGCGTAATTCAGGCGAGACCGCCGAGAGCATTTCCCTTGTTTTAAATCTGGGATGAAAAAGAACAGAATACAAATAAATGGGACCAGCAAAATTAACTGATATAACTAGAGGTTGTCATAAGCAGTGTTCATGATAACTTCCTCTGTATTTCCTTTCTGTATTGCTTACCATAATTTTGTATTATAATGTGTAGGATTATGAAAGTAATAAAGATATGGTAGCCTATTAATCAAAGCATGTTTTACAATTTCTATTCAGGTGCCGATATATGGAATGGGTAGGAATGAGAAGCATTTCAAGAATCCAGAGAAGTTTGATCCGGAAAGATTCACAAGGGATGAAGACAGGTAGGAATAAAATCAATCATAATGTGAAAGAAAAACCTGATATGTTCAGGGATATTTATTAGTGTTAGTTGGAGAAGAAAAAAAAAACAATCAGGGAAATTTATTAATATATTTCATAACCATTTCTTTGCTTTGTTTTGATGATCTCTGACCTTCTAAAATTAAATTTAATGAAAAACATATAAATAGAATGGTACTTATATATGTGACCCGGCAACACCAAACCCCAAAACAGTCACATGGTGTGATTTTCAGTTTGGGTTAAATAGTGTTACGAATTTAGATATAGGCCTATGTCTGTACCATGTGCATAGCTCATTATTATTTCGCTGTATATTATTGCTTGCTGTGCAAGTCAAACTTGTCCTTCAGTAGATTTACGACGTTGTTTTTCGTCCTCGAGTAGTTCTTGAATTTCGATTGCGTAAGCCCAGGGCCACGCTCGTCTAGAGAATCTGTCCTCGTCTTACGTAATGGCAAGGACAGATACTCAGTCGCGTGCGGCCTCCGACTGACCCCGAGCGGAGGCCAGACTTTGTCCTCAGTTTGAGGACAGACTCTGCCCTTTAGCTCGAGGTCGGGTTGTGTCCTTGCTGCTACAAAACAGCTCCCTATATAAAGCCAGGGATTCTAAAATCGAGAGACTTCAATCTCCAGAGTTCAGACTTCCTAGTCAGACTTCTTAGACGGACTTGTTAGACAGAGTTCGGACTGACTTCTTGAGACTTCTCCTCGTACTCCTTTCTGCCGTTTTTCGTAATTCACTGAACCTGACTGTATACCAAGTTGTCATTATTTGAAGTAATAAACATCGAATGGAACTGAAACTCACGAATACTCCATTTCTTCTGTTGAATTTATATTGCATACACGCATGAGCTCGAGTGAGAGAGATATTGAGCGAGAACTGAACGAGAGCAGTCTGAATTAAACACTTGTAATCAAATTTCGTTACACTGGTGGCAGCGGTGGGATTTGGACTTCAACACGGACATCGGTTTGATGATAGCTGGCGACCATATTGACTTTTCATTGAACAGCATGGCTACCATGAGGAAAAAACTGAGATTCCGAAATCGAATAAAAAGAATGTATGATTCAGGGATTCATGCATCTGTGCCTCTTCAGGTATAGGAATTTCGACCGGTATGCAGCGAAATAACTGACTATAACGCAGTATGATGGCTATGGAATGATGTTGGGCGTGATTGGTTTCTTCGTGGTCGTGACTTCGACTTCGTGTTGATGCAGTCTGCCCCGCTGGTCAATGTTCCTGTGATCATGGCGAACGTCAACTTGTTCTGGGCCTCCGTGACGACGTCGTTGGGTTTGTTATCCCAGCCATGGAGAGTCACTCTCAGGAGAATTTGACGGGGAGTAGCTGAGCATATACAAAATTCGTCACCGATGTCGGGATTGTTAGTAGTGTAACCGGAGCTGCAAAAGTGCAGGATGACGAGTCGACGATTTCAAAGGGAAGCCGAGTGCCTTTTATTTTTTTTTGACGGTTGCTGCATTGGGTGCCAGCCTCAGAAGGGGAGCACAGCAATGGCAACAAGAGGACGCAGTGCATGGCCATTTATTTAGTAGCAATAGTTTCGTATGTGTAGGGCCAATTTATTTTTGTTCATTTTATTTGTCGAGAGCATCGGTGTGGAAAACGGAGGCAGAGAGTCATCATTTGGATAGCGTTAGAGATCTCGGCATCGTATTAGTTTTGTTGGCGAATTTTTGTGTAAGCGTCGGAGAGAATGAGAAATCATTATATCAGTTTGGAAATCACGGGACAACCTCGAAGATACCGGAGCAACGTCAATCATTCATGTCCATGATATTGCGCCATGTAGAAGTGGAGGACCCGCCGTAGATACTTGATTGTCAATTTGTCATGTGTTGGGAATATTGCGAAGTCGACATGCTGAGTCAATGCTGTTACGTGATCCTTATGGAATATCCTAAAAATATTCTTATTTCTGATTGAGTTATCTGAATTCAGTATAGAGGCGAGTTTATACAACCACGAGCTTTATCATGTTTATGGAAGCAGAATTATCATTACAAATTTCCCGAATATAATGGAATATCAATGTGAAGCCAGGATTCCTACACAGAGTCACTCTCGCTTAAACTTAAATCAGCAGGACAAGACATCGGTCCTCGTCGACAGATCTGGACATTTATTCTAACATTTCAAGATAAACTGGGACTATTTGATCATAGATCGAGGAGACTTTGATAGAGAACTCTGTTGTCCGAATGAAGATTGCGCGATTCTTTTACCGAACTTTGTTTCATTGTTGAAACTGTTGTTTTGAATCTATTTTGTACATGTTATCAATTGTATATTGCATTTGCATTCTCTTCTCTTGTTCCTCTCTCCATCTATTTCCCTATCACTATGTCTTCTCTATTACCTCTCCTTATTTCTAGCCCTCGGCAACAATATGCCTCCCTTTATACCTCTCGATCCTTATAATTATCTTTCTTCTCTTGTTCCTCTCTCCATCTATTTCCCTATCACTATGTCTTCTCTATTTTTCTGTTACATATTTCTATGATGTGATTGAGATGTTTTAATCTTTTAATCGATTTTTGTGCATATAGTTGAAACTCAATTCGTTAGCGGCCGCGTAGCCGTTATCTTGGGAACGTATTTTTGTGTGTTAAGTTTAGCACCCCTCGTTCACTGATATTCTTTTCGGCCTGTACGTCTTGACATCCGAAGCCGTCATATTGCTGCTAGAGGCATGGTGATGAGTAATCACAATGATCGCGTTTTTTCGGATCGCGTGCTGCATTTCTGCTGACCAAGAGTGGAAAAAAAAAAAAAAAATCGGACACGTGGCCACTAAATTTGCTTCGCAAAAAAAAAAAAAAAAAAAAAAAAAAAAAAAAAAAAAAAAAAAAAAAAAAAAAAAATTGATACTGTTGAAGCGGCTTTCATTCTGCTGCTTCAGCAAATCTTGACTAAAAAAGATGTCAGTGTCAATAATTTTACAGCATTTCAGTAGCTTTTGTTTTTGCTATTTGTTGTTTTCAATTTCATATATCTTTTTGCAACCTGAACGATTGTGTAAATAATTAGGTCTGCTTTGACGTTGTATTTTTAGTATTATATTAGTTCTCCTCGACTTTTCGACAGTTACTTGCGTTGTATTATAGTAGCTTGTAAGGAATACTTTTAATGTCATACGTAGATTTTCGTTTTACTATAGGAGGTCGTGACTTCATGACCCCGGAATTATATGTCAAACTCACCAGAACTCACCAGAAAACTAAGTTACGCTGTAACAAGCAATTAAGACTGTACTGCTTTGGTAGACAATGCCGTTTTTGAGACTTACACATGTCGTCTGTCAAAGTGCTAAGGCCACTTCTGCAAATTCATTTTATTTTAACCAAGTTTTCGAATTCAGATTTATCCCTCATGTGCTTCATTTACTCGATATGTCAGTTTTTTTATTTTAAATTCGTTATGTACATTATGGTGCAAATCTTTTGGTTTAACATGACTGTAATTCTATTCTTTTTATCGGTCACTGAGGACAGTGACTTTTTAAGGAGAGGGGGAATAGTGTTACGAATTTAGATATAGGCCTATGTCTGTACCATGTGCATAGCTCATTATTATTTCGCTGTATATTATTGCTTGCTGTGCAAGTCAAACTTGTCCTTCAGTAGATTTACGACGTTGTTTTTCGTCCTCGAGTAGTTCTTGAATTTCGATTGCGTAAGCCCAGGGCCACGCTCGTCTAGAGAATCTGTCCTCGTCTTACGTAATGGCAAGGACAGATACTCAGTCGCGTGCGGCCTCCGACTGACCCCGAGCGGAGGCCAGACTTTGTCCTCAGTTTGAGGACAGACTCTGCCCTTTAGCTCGAGGTCGGGTTGTGTCCTTGCTGCTACAAAACAGCTCCCTATATAAAGCCAGGGATTCTAAAATCGAGAGACTTCAATCTCCAGAGTTCAGACTTCCTAGTCAGACTTCTTAGACGGACTTGTTAGACAGAGTTCGGACTGACTTCTTGAGACTTCTCCTCGTACTCCTTTCTGCCGTTTTTCGTAATTCACTGAACCTGACTGTATACCAAGTTGTCATTATTTGAAGTAATAAACATCGAATGGAACTGAAACTCACGAATACTCCATTTCTTCTGTTGAATTTATATTGCATACACGCATGAGCTCGAGTGAGAGAGATATTGAGCGAGAACTGAACGAGAGCAGTCTGAATTAAACACTTGTAATCAAATTTCGTTACAATATATATGTATTCCTGCAGGATAGTCAAATTGTACTCTACTTACATTTTGTGAAAGAATGTACTCTTTATCTTATTTCAAAAAGGTATTTTGGCAGTGTGTTGTTGACCTATATTATGTTTGTTTGATTTTGAGTCTGTCTAGTGTTGTAATTTTCATTTCTTTACAACCCTGGCCCACTGGTCTCACTTATATCTCCTATAACTTTGAAATAGAGTAAGCTGTTGTATTGATACATAGACAAAATAGAGAACGGGATGTGCCTAACTGATCTGTTACAAGATTTAGGACAATCCATTATCCCTTTTCAGAAATTTGTATCGAGTTTTAATCCTCTTGTTGTCATCTCACACAATATGCTTTCTCCAAGTAATATTGTTTCAGAACAGACATTTTTCTCTTTTTTAGTTGGGTTAGGGAATTTGATGAATAATAAATATTTGATTTTAAAGCCGAGAATCTTGGCTTAGAATCAGACCTAAAGTATCAAAATAATTTTTTTTTAATCTGGCAACTTTTTGATGGTTTGTTGGTGCTGGGTCACATTATTGACACACACTTGAAAAATGACGTCTCAATAATCGTATTATAAACATGTTAATAAATCTCAAGTCAGACTAAAGGTAAAATTTTGATTTAAAAAAAAAATTCTGGTGATTGGAATGACCCCAACCTATGTTGTACTAATATCTTTCAAAGCCAATAGGAGGAATCTAACCGTAAATATAGTCCTAGTGCAAGAGGATAAACAAGAAAAAAACCAATTTTGTTTTCTCTCCACGAAACCTGTGGCCTTGACCAACTGTCTGTATTATTATCTTATATTATGAACTTTCTTTTTTGATCATGCAGCCCCTTATTTGCGTACATGCCATTTTCTCTGGGTGCTCGATCCTGCATTGGCCAGACGTTTACTATGGTGAGTAAATCAGTCAAAGTAGTTCAATCTACAAGCCGGACCCCCCCCCCCCCCCTCCCCTCATGGACAATATAAATCCCATAGCAGTGAATAGTTGTAAAACATGATTTTTTTAAGGAACTTGCATATCCCATACCTCTTTTTTGCATTATGGAATTGTGAATATAACTTGACATTAAATTATCATATTATTTGCGTTTCATATGAATCATGCTTTATGAGGGCTGTCGGCTGGAAACAGTCATCAGATGAACAGAAATGTTTGATGTGTTCATAATCTATATTTGTTTTCCTCTCATCTCTTGTAATGGTATTGAATGAAAAACGAAACAAACATATTTTCAATTGTTTTTTGTATCCATCAACTAGGATATATTTTCAACCATTGATGAAGATTCCTTTTGTAATTTTGATTGTATTCCTATTAGATTGAATTCAAGGTGGTCATATGTAAGCTCATTCAGCAACTGGAATTCCAACTTGTACCCAACCAGAGCTTTGAGTTTGTAGAAGAGACGCTCACTTTCAAGCCCAAAGATGGCTGCAAAAGTTACATCACAATGAGAAACATTTGACATCACAATGAAAAACCTGTGACATCACAATAACAAAACCTGTGACATCAGGATGAGAAACCTGTGACATCACAATGATAAACCTGTGACATCACAATGATATTAGGGCACATTGTGTGAGGACAGATAATATTGTTTTATATTGGGGATTTGATGTATTATTTTTAACTACACTCGCTAATGCCTAGGTCACAAATAAACCGGGCCCCGTACGATTTTCCCTATCCGGCGGCTTGCCGTGGATTTAGAGACCGTACAGGAACCTTCCGATTTACATTCTACGGCATGTGTGGTCACATATTCTGCGGTGCCCGTGAGGTGCCCGGTGAAAAATGGTAGAGTGAAATGCAAGGCACCTCGGCAGGGTGCCGGCCGGTAAGCTTACGGGCTGAATTTGTTGAATTTGTTGAATTTACCCAACAAAGTCATGGGGGGCCCGTCCGGGCACCGTCCGGAGCCCGCACGGAACCCGTGAGGTGCCCTACGGACCCTTTGCAGGCTTTCTACGGCCTAACGGTCAGATAAAAACGCTGGGAGAATTGGGAGCAGCCAACTCAGCACCACGGCGCCTGTACAGCTTAAAAAACTGTCCCGGCCCCCGTAGGAACTTTGCGGCTGGTTTTACTCGCCGTACGGGCCCCGGAGTGTATATGTGAAAGCCCCATTAGGAGCACTCTAACCACTAATCATTGTGCAGTTGTGCACATACTAACTCAAGGTACCATGATATTTGGATCACTCGGGATATGGTACCCTTTATGCACCTTAAAGGAGAAGTAATGTAGATGAAGATGCTTTTTCATGACAACACAAGTATAGTGCCAGAATAGTGCCAGAACTCAAACCTGTGGAGCGCCAGGAGGGTCAAATCTGACTCACATGAGCGCTATACAAGAACCCATTATTATTTTTATTATATGGATCTCTAGTCAAGTATCGCAAAAACTCTCCTGCAATACCTATACACAATGTAAAGGGGGGAGAGAGGGATAGTATGATACCGCAGGCCTCTTTAAGGGTTACTCTAACCCAACTATTGTGGTATAGTGAGAAAACTTGATTTTATCTTTAAGGTCATCTTAGACTAGACAGAGAGGGGCCTGTGTACTTTGCCTCATTACGCATATTCAAAATCCACAAACTAAATAGTTCAAATTGAGAGAGTTGTAATAATACTGAATCTGGATTGCTTATGGAGATGTAGGTTATTGATGGTATGTTTTATTAAACATATCTTTGTTTAGAAATATTCAGGTTGCAGAAAGACTAAATAATTGATTTAGGCGGAAGGATATTAAGAGAGTGATTAGGCAGTTTGGGAAGAAAGTTTAGGGCACTGTTCAACCAACTCAGTGAGGAGAGGTGATTGACAATCAGAGTTTTACCGTAGAGTATCCAAAACATTTCGTAATTCGGTCGAGGTATGTTAATTGATTTTTATGCCTCCGTTACGAAGTAGCCGGAGGCATTATGTTTTCGGGTTGTCCGTCCGTCCGTCCGTACGTACGTACGTCCCATTCTCGTGATCGCGTTATCTCTATAACCGACTGATGGATTCCTACCAAACTTTGGTCATGTATGTAACGTGCAGAGCCAATGAATTGAAAGCATTTGTTTACATTTCTATATCTGTTATCTTGATTCCTTTTAATGTCAGAAGTTGAAGTAATATTGTAATTTTACTTAACGTTTGATTCATTTATTTCATTGGTTTGAGTCTTTGATTTAATTGGTTCAGTTATTCTATAATGAAGAGTGACAATTTTAGTTAAGTATAGATACAACATTATTCATCTGTGTATTGATATACTTCATGCATTTTTACGATCATAAATAGGATTTAAATTGTTATGATTAGATTATCGCATTATAATGTTTTGATAATAACAATTTGATGGTATAGTTAACTAGTTATTCATGCGTTGTATATGTAATAAACTCTGGAAAGTAGTTGGTATTTTATTCAAATTAAAACATTTCCCTTATAAGATTTTATTAATGATATACAATGCATTGTTTTTATCACAATTAAATTATTGCAATATTGTTTGGGCAAATTCAAATGATTATTGTATGAATAGATTATATAAATGACAAAAGAAGGCAAAATAGAGCTACCAAGTGTTCCAAGCAATGTTATGTGTAAAATAATATTCCATAAATCCCTTGTGATATTCTTGTAGAAATTCATAAATTTTTTTTTTTTTGATTATGAGACAAAATAATTTTGTTTACTTTAATGTATAACATTTTGTGTGTGAATTATAATCAGGTCTTTTATTTGTGTGACCTAAGGTATGTTGATTTTTATTAAAAGTGTTTTTATTTTAGGGAGAAGCCTGTACTATTGCCCTTTTCTTGTTTTGCTTGTCAGAGAAACTTGTAGCCAAAGTGGCACACATGAAACTTTATGAATTCTAAAAAAAAAAAAAAGGGGGGGGGGGGTGTCCTGACCAATGAGGCACCGGAGCTTGATATGATCATTCCTAGATCTGCCAGTGTTAATTGTGCAGCTATATCAGCTGGTGTTTAAAGCCCCACTGTCCTACTTAATTGTAGCTACTTGCTCCCTCTATGTAGGAAACTTCCCCAATCGGCATCTGTTGGTCCCCCATGATCCTCTTTTTCTTATGTTAGTTGAGAGCTGAGTTAATGAGATAGCCCCCCCCCCCCCCCCAAAGTTTTGTTTTTAAAGACGGGCCCCCACCCCTGGCAACAACAAAAAGCAAAACGATAGATTTACCCTTTCCTCTTTTTTTTTGCTCAAGGGGGAGGGGTGTTGAGTTTTTTTTAATAGTGCTCACTACCCTAGATCCGCCACTGATGATGACAATAATGATGATGGTGGTGGTGATGATGGTGGTGGTGATGATGGTGGTGGTGATGATGATGATGGTGATGATGATGATGGTTACGATGATGACGATGATGATACTGCAATGATAAGGGGTGATGACGATGGTGGTGGTATGGTGATGATGATGATGATGATGATGACGATGATGATGCATGATGACGATGATGATAATTGTGATGATGGTTATGATGATGGATATGATGGTGATGACGGATGGTCACTGGTGATGGTGATGATGATAGTTATGACGATGATGTAGATGATGATGATGATGGTGAAGATGGTTATGACATCATGGTATCATGCAGTTTGATGATTTTTTTTCCCTCAAATTTAAGGGTTTTTGAAGTGCAGTTCTTGTGTGACTATTTTTAGGGTACCGGTACTCTTTCTCCCAGGCCAGGCGAAACTGAAAACTAATCAGTCTTTTGCCGCAGATGACGCTGTTGTCGTACGCTGAGTGCCCTGTCAGTTATTATTTTGCATAGTGGCACTCGATTCACGTATAAAACACGGTAGTCCAGCGAAATCAAAATGCGGAAGTGGATGGACATGCGCATAGTATGGGAATTTACATTGACTGCATTTTGTACACAAATGATCAGACAGAACATGACCGACAACATCCACGGTCGACCATGGACTACATGAGAACTGTATTTGGCCAAACGGTAGCCAGATAATTATTAACGGAAGTCTATGCCTAGAATGTCTTGGGCTGACCGGCCCTGGTGTCTGAGAACCTTATTTGTCATTGATGAATTCATTTGAGCATACAAGGCGACGTCGACTGATGTTTTTGAGGAAATAATCTGCTCCAAACGAAGTCAAATCTGGGCTGGCATTGATTGGCACGTTTGTTTGGAAAGACTGGAACTGTGCTAAAAATAAATTTGTCAGTTCAGTTATTATTATGCAGCGGAACATTGATACATGATACTGAGAAGGGTAACAAGAGGTGAGATCCTTTTCTATTTGATCATGACATGTTGATGATACGTCTCCTACATTATATTATATAGCCTAGCCCTAGACCCTAGGCCTAACGTATTATAAAGAGTCTAGATCTATCATCTAACTTAGTCTAGTACTACGCCCTACGGTTGGCTGTCAGTGCAGTGTCAGTCTAGATCTACTGTCTATTTTAATATTTAACTCTTAATTTTTATAAAAATAAAAAATGGGTCTAGAATTAGAATCTAGATGAATAACTCAGACTAGACCTCTGGCTCTAGATCATATCATCATACTTAACTTAGATCTAGATGTAACTCCAGGACTTCAGCGGGTGCACATAGTGCATAGGGTCTTGGAAAACATTTGGCGCTTGTTCAGAAACGTATCCAAAATTTGGATACTTTGAGATACCTAGACCGAATAGAGGTCTAACGAACGAAAGAGACGGGAAATTCGGTCTAGGAGATACCTAGACCGAATTTTCTGTCTCTTTCGTTCGTTAGCCTCTTATTGGGGTAGGGTCGGCCGGCTCTCTCTTTAGAGACGGAAACTGTCTACATGTATACACATTCCCTTGATAACGCCACGGCCATTTCAGGTCGTAGCGTTTTGCCCCCAAAATCCCCCAAAATATCATTTTACCTCGTGTATATCCAAATGTAAATTAGGCCTAGGCTATAATACATCGGTTCCACTTACTAACTTGATTGAAATAATCCGTTTAATGCCTGGTCCCTTTTAAGGAAATTATGGGTCAAAATCGACATCCATGTTGAAAATCTTGCAAGCCGTGTTAAACTCTCGCTGCCGGAGTCGTCTAAATCAATCTCATCCCTTCTAGTCTACCCCGAAGGCAAAAATGATTATGAGGGAAAACCTGTGATAACGCCATTACGAACGTGTAGATGGCGCACAGTTTTTCCTTCATAATCATTTTGCCTTCGGCGTAGACTAGAAGGGATGAGATTGATTTAGATGACTCCGGCAGCGAGAGTTTAACACGGCTTGCAAGATTTTCAACATGGATGTCGATTTTGACCCATAATTTCCTTAAAAGGGACCATTAAACGGATTATTTCAATCAAGTTAGTAAGTGGAACCGATGTATTAGCCTAGGCCTAATTTATATTTGGATATACACGAGGTAAAATGATATTTTGGGGGATTTTGGGGGCAAAACGCTACGACCTGAAATGGCCGTGGCGTTATCAAGGGAATGTGTATAGACGGTTTCCGTCTCTAAAGAGAGAGCCGGCCGACCCTACCCCAATAAGAGGCTAACGAACGAAAGAGACGGAAAATTCGGTCTAGAGTAGGAGATACCCTACTAAAAATGTACCCAAAAATGAAGTAAATATTCATTAAATGTCCAAATTTTCTTGTTATTTTTGGAGTATTTTTCAGATAAACGTAGATATTAGTTTACACCTTTTCACAGATTTCACAGCAAACCGCTGTACAATACAAGTGCATACCGATGGTGGGTTGCGGGCGGGCGGGCCTGTGTGAAGTTATCTACCGTAATGTCTTAGATCCTCATTACGGTAAACAAAAACACAATGAGGATCATGTATATCTAATCCCACATTCTCAAACACAACAAACATTGCAAACTACCTTTTGGTGTTCGCGCTTTGCTGAAGGAGTCTTTTACTCATACAACATGATCATTCAACATCAGTCAATATGGAAATTTATTGGTGGAACCTGTGTAAGAGCTTTGCTTACCTACCACGTGTTCCTGATGATATTGAACTGACATGTGATTTACATGACGAAAACATTGACCACAGCTGAGAATTAACGATTATGATCATGGCTGGAAACGCAAGTAATGGTCTTGTTTATGATAAAGGCTGATTTCACATTGCCAACTCGATTTTGACAACAAAAACAACAGCTGAATTCGTAGCTATTTACAGTAATCTTGCATTACACTAATTGGTGTTGTCCTAAAGTGTGTATGTGTATTATTTGCCTTTTGTCAACTTTAGAAAGTACTTGCTACTACATTTGTAAATACTACTGTACAGTAGTACTGCGTTGAAAGTACATGTTCATTGATTTTGAATATTGATTCAATTTGTGTCATTGCATAAGGGAAGGTTAGATCGAACAAGGTAATCAATATTCCCTGCGTGGAAACATTCAAAGTAACGATTATTATCAATGTTAAAATGGTAAAATACCTCCCCACTTTCACACTTGATGAGCTCTCCGAACACTGCTGACACTTGTTGCGTCACGCATGGTACCAAATTAGCATAAGCAAACAGTGTCCCATAACAATGCACACATTTTCAATGCCTCTTTCGTCATCTCCTTTTCACTAATTTTTCTTACTCGACCAGCATCATTGTATTACTGTTTGAACACATTGTATCAATTTGAATTTTGGACATGGTTTCATTTTGATGAAAAAATGCAGCATTTAAAAAAATTAAGTAATCAGTTGTAGCTTCACTATAGATCATAAGAAAGACGCCATTGTACATTCAGCTGCACTGACACATGCTTAGCATTTCAATCGGGAACAAACATCGTCCATGATTTCTATCATTTGGCGAACTTTGCAGTTCAAAGTACATGTACATGTAGACTGATATTTTGGTGTTTTTTAAACCAATCATTTATCCTTGCCCTGAATGTTTCTAAGCAAAGGGTTATTATTATCAGCATCAGCATCGCTTCCCTTTTAAATTTGTGTGAAATATGTTCAATCAAAATCTTATTATTGAAAAATAATTCTACTGAAAATATGTTCATTAGTTTATAGGACGTCGTCTGATTACACAGGATCAGTGTCTGATGTGATGCCATCAATTCAAAACATCGCTTAATTTTCTGGCGAAGCGCTTGTATTCCAAATCCTGAGAGGTGATCTTATTTGTGTTGTCCGATATGCAGTTGACCTAAAATTTATACGACTGTCATCTGTATTATTATCTTTCTGGTTTTTACTTTCTAGTGATGCATTACTGGCATACGCTGTATCTATGATTTTCTTTGATTGTCTACTGTAATTATCTTTAGGCTTACAATACATGTGAATGTTAGTAAACTAAAAATATGTGTAGGGATTTGTTATGAAATAAAACACCCATCTTCTTTCCCTATGCAATGTAATTGTCAGGAGTATGAGTACTGGCAATGTCCTGGAATCTCCAATGTCTAGCGATGTTGATCTTCTTCACTGTGTATTCAGAACCAAGTGCTTTTGGCTGCCTGATCAAACATAGAATCAGACATAAAATCAGAGTTTATTTTGGCTAGCCTGGTTTCCAGGGTGACTAATCATTTCATACCGGTATATGGTTGTAAGGTACATGTACATGTACATGTACAGTACCCCTCAAAATGTTGTTAATGTCTAAGGTGAGGTCTTACTCTTTTGGGTAAAAAAGAAGATATAGCAGTCAACTTACATCTTTAATACATTGTACAACTGTAGGTTTGCTTTGGATGAGTGCATTTAGAGAAACCAGATTTTTGTTTTGAATGGGGTTTTATTGCTTACTACATACCGGTAGTTGGGGAAAAAGGGGAGAAAGAAATTCACGTTCATCCACGATTTCCGGCGCACATGCGATCTATACCGCTCAGCACGCTAGTACAACTAGTAAACACGGAAAACCGGAAATCGTTGTGCATGATGGGATCGGAATATTTGACTCTGTACTTCTGTCTAATGAAGACGGTCGCAAACTATCCCGCTAGTTGGGATATACATGTAGTGGGATATTTTGCAAACTAGACCGAGATACATGTATCTTGGGATATTATGCACTTGTCATTTGTAAGACGCACCTCTTGACCCCCGGGAATGGTGCGTCATGGTTGCGTCATGTTCCCCAAAATCGCGACGCACAGTACCGTCATGGCCGCAAAATGTCCGTCACAATACTGACCCATATGTGCGTCATAGAAAGTCACTTTACCACGTTGCGTCATTTGGTGTGTCAATGGGACCGTCACTTTCTCCAAGCAGAAGTGTTTCTCAAATGTGCGTCATTGGCTAGTCATTTTCATGAAATGGTGCGTCATATGTTTGACTCAAATGTGCGTCGATGGAATGTAATGGTGTGTCACTTTCTGTGACGGAAGGTGCGTCATGGTATCAAAATGTACGACTCACATCGGTACAATGACGCACCATTCCCGGGGGTCAAGAGGTGCGTCTTACAAATGACAAGTGCATTATCCCGACCGGAAATCGTTGTGCATGATGGGATCGGAATATTTGACTCTGTACTTCTGTCTAATGAAGACGGTCGCAAACTATCCCGCTAGTTGGGATATACATGTAGTGGGATATTTTGCAAACTAGACCGAGATACATGTATCTTGGGATATTATCCCGACCAACTATCCAGCTAATTTGCTATTTCGGTCTAATGAAGACGCAAATTAGCTGGATAGTTTCGATCGGGATAGTTCAAATAGCTGGATATTTGGCAATCTCGAGATAGTGAAGACACGCCTAATGAGGTTTTGTACAAAGTACATCCACCACACCTACAGACTGCGTACATTTCAGAGAAGTACAAATGTGCACCGTCCGTTGCCCATCAAGTTTGAATACCATTTTTATTACCTCTTTCCATGAAATGATTGTGACAATATGATTTATATTTATACTCTTGACAACTTGATATAAAGTAAATATAAACGTCAAAGTTGTTTTTCAGATATTAGGCAGTAGATGGTAGTAAATAAGTTAAAATTAAATGATTCAAAGACTGACTTTTTTTGTTGCTGCTTCAGCTCACTTGTTCAGTTTGACCTTCAAAAACAATAAGAAACTTGGTGTTGTATTTGATTCTCGCATATATACATGTACATCTGGTTACAGTGCGTAAGGAATATTGCTAGAATCACAAGGTTTATTGACCAGTCTGCCTGTCATAATGCTGTGATTTCTTTAGTTCTATCCCGTATTGATTATTTTAATGGGCTTCTCTCTACCATTCCCTCAACTAAATTGGATCGTGTGCAACGGCTACAAAATTGGGCAGCCCGATTGATACTTCAGGTTTCTAGGGACCATCCATCTCAGCCACTCTTGAGCTCATTACACTGGCTTCCTTTGAAACAAAGAATACATTTTGGATTTGAAAATACGCTTGTTTGTCTACAAAATACTCAGTTATAATCAAGCTCCACAATATTTAGATACTTGTTTGAATTATAGTAATATACTCCTACAATGTACATGTACATTTGAGGCCAGTCAGTGATCCTCTCTGTCTCACATATTCAGTTACTTGCACATTAGCCAGTGATAGGATATTTACTACATTTCTGTACCTGCTTAAAAATACTGGAATGATCTACAACTTACATGTAGAATGAGAGTCTTCATCAGTTATTACCTTCAGAAAGGCCTTGAAAAAACTTTTTTTTTTTTGCAGTTTGTAGTTGTATGATTGTTTTTCTTATTACATGTATAAGAACACATTTCCTGAATTATTAATCTGTTGTGCTTTTAAAAAGGTTTAAGAAGCACTTCATACATTATATACTCATCCATCTCTCAGGAAAACTATTGTACTTGAATTGATTGCCCTACGTACATGTAAGGCTGTGCATAACCGTGTAATGAGGTACAGTACTCGAGTACACTCCAAGGCTTACAGGCGAATACTCAGATACTCGGACGCCATGTTTGTTTGTTTTTTTAAAGTTAAAAAAAAAATTAAAAATTGCCACCCCCATACTATGGAAGCAGTATCCCAGGTCTGTCTCCGAAAACTCACGCGATTTACATCGATTTGCAGTTGAAGGCGCCGATTTAATATTAATAATAATAGTAAACAATGCTGTTTTAAAAACCAAAGATGACAGACTAATCCATTTTCCTCCCGAGTCCAAACAGGAATCTGGACATTTGGTCCCAGTTTCTGAGTGGTGAGTTGACAGTGATTGACCTAGGAAACATTTTTACCGACGATACAATGCCGGTGCTCTCCTGGGCACTGGGCATGGGTAAGCGTCGGCCTGGATTGTGCCAGGTATAGGGCGGGGGGGAAAAAAATGGCGCCCGAGTATTCGAGTACGAAAAATCGTACTCGAGTAGTTTTTTGAGTTATTTAAGTACTCTTCGCAGCCTTACTACAATGTATGTGTTTGTCAGGCAAGCAAATTGCAAAATATTGAAATGGTATCCAATATGTACACTGTATTGGACTTTTTTCCCTGAAAATTTATGTAAAATATATATGCAATTGTGATTTCATGAGTGTTAATGGGCCTGCAGCATATCAGACAGTCACACAATGATTTATTTACAAACCCGAGAGCCAGCCGTATTTCACTGTAGCTACAGTATACTGTACACACATGTACTTTAAAACAATTCAGACCGCAGCAGAACATTCTCCTAATATATGAATTAATCCTCTTCATGGAGCCAACAAAATTAAAGCGTTCAATATATGAAACCTCAGTCTGCACGCATACTAAACTAATAGGGGTAAGTCCCACCTTATGTAGCAAGCTGAAAAATGAAATCATAGCAAGGTTTATACTGAAGGATTTATTGATTTAATCCTATTACTCTAACCCACTATTGATCCTAAAGAAGCCGGTTAGCAGTTCTATAGGCTACATATTGCAAAGTGGTACTTGCTTAATTTAATTAGTATCAGTCCGAAATAAACATGTACACGTACATGTTTATTTGCAAACCATTAAAGGCCATTAAACGGGCAATGAACCACTATGAGTAAAAAATAGACCATTTCGTAATTAAATAAAATTTACGAATACCGTAATTGTATTTCAATAGTTAGAATACAAATTGCATACATTAAAAGTTGCTAGGTAGGACAAACTTGGGGCTTGTCCTACCTAGCACACAAAATCTATTATGTTTGCAATTCGTATTCTGACTATTGAAGTGCACTTACATACATGTATTCGTAACAGGTGAATGAAATAATTTGTAATGAGGCGCTTTACAAAGATTTGTGCATTAAATTTGATTACATTTTAAAAATGGCGTATCAGCCATACACCTGTATTTGCAAACCATGGATCGGACAACGAACCAAAATGAGTCCAACATTATGTGGGAACACTGAAGAGCAAAATTTCATAGAAATGATCTTTACAAAAGACTTTAAGTTTTAAATTGGATATTGAATCCGGTACATGTTCAAACATTTTTTCCCTTCAACATATAACCATAACCATATATACACAATGCCTCCCCAACCAATGAATGTATTCTTCACCCCATAATACATGTACAGTATGTAAATTGTATATCTAATTAGGCCTAAATCAAAGGTCTGAATTGATCATGTTCTCAAACTTCTCACATAATGTACATGTACATTGTTGAATATCAAATTGTAAATATATTGGCCATTGTGAATGGTCACATATATTACTACTCTAGGTGTTGTGTTCAATATTTAATGTTTTTCTTGTTTTTGTTAAAGAACATCTGTTTATATTTATTGGCATTTAGTATAAATTGCATAGTGCAGATACTGATATTGTACATGTACATGTTGGATACGTATTTCTGAAAATGTCCCTCCCCCAAACAAAGTCATTGATTCCTTACAGTGTAAAACAATACCAATGCTCTTTGGGGATTTGCTGTTTGAAATTGAGATTTCCCTGTATCTTTTTTATTTTTTCCCCACTTTTTGCAATTCACAGACCAAAGTACTCCTGTTTATCAGTTTCCTGACTGGCCACAATCATGTGCATATTAGTGTACCTTTGTGTATAAATATAGATGGCTAAATAAATCAGGAAATTAACTCTCTTTATGTAAAGGTCCAAAAATAAACCACAAAAAGTGAGTTTTGTACAGAAACCAAGCAGTTGCTTGCTTTCATCAATAACCACTGTGTCCTGTACAATTATGACTCATCATATTCCATTTCTAATTTTTTTTAAATAACATTGGAAGAATGAAGTGTTTACATATTACACATAATGTACACCTCCGTGGCATTTTGCAATGTTGACTTTTTATGACAAAAGATGAGGTGCTTCCCCTAATACCAATTCACCATGTACAGTAGGCTCAGAAATTTTCAGATTGAAAATAAGTATTTTTTTTCTTCAAAGTGACCAATATTGTAACTAACTGTACTTTGTTTCTTTTCTTATCACTTAATACTGATAAAAGATGAGTTTAAGTAGCTTACTTCCTTATACAGTGCATGTACATGTATACTATAATAATTGCCTATCATTTCGACTATCTACATGTACATGTACATGTAAATAAAAAATTACAGAAAATTTGGAATTTTTAATTATCTGTATAATATTATGATGAATATGTACAATTTTTCATTTTTACATTTATGTATACATTTAATGCTTTTTAAGGACAATCCTGTATGAAGTGGGTTTCACAAAATTCAGTAAACTACACATACCGTATGTAGAGTAGAAAATTAGAAATCAAATAAAGCACTTGGGAGACTATACAAGAGAAAGGAAAACAGAAATCTAATGGGTTTAATTCGTTCATTCTCACATTTTCCCGGTCTAAATCAAGGTCACTTTGCGAAGCAACGTGCACTGAGCCAAGATCTTTATTGGATTTCCAAGGCGGGCAAATTCAAGTCTGCGTCAGCGCATTAAAAATTGATTAGAGGTGTTTTGGGGTAACCCTGTCAATCTGGTGGCCTACCAATTTAATTTGCCATTTTCCGCCCTTCTTGCCATTGGAGTTGAATGAAAGATTAATTGAGAAATCAATAGCATGAAGCACTTTGGAAGTGGTCTTCTATCTGTAGGTACCGTACTGTTCAAGTTTGGTTCTAGGGAGGCTTCGATCGCTCTACAGAATGGTGCCCTGTTCTCAAGTTTCTCATTTGAAATCATCTTTTCTAAAGAAAAGAAGTTAACCCTAGGATATTTAGGGTATCATTGGGCATGAGAACAAGAGTTAATTTGCACTTTCCTTTAGATATACATGTATTTACTGCAGCAGATGCAATCATATTATGTAGTATTGTAATTTACAGTTAATCCTACTTTGTTGTTGTGTTTGTTTTGTTTTTTTGGGGGGGGAAGCTCAAGAGTATATGGTAGATTGAAATTCTTGTGTTATGAATTATATTTGTAAAGGAAAGTAAAGGAGATGTGTTGCATGTTCTTCAAGGGCCTCCTCATTATCTGTGTGGAGTGACTTGTAAGCCTACCCCTCTTCGCCTCCTCCTAAAAAGAAAATAAATGTGAGTATTTGTTTCTTTTTAGAGCAGGAATACTTGAAGGAGATTGAATGTTTTATTGATCTGTGGCGTAGAAGGGTAGCAAAGTTTGAACAAGAATATCGGTGTCTATTAAAATTCATGGAGATGTGGGATGGTTTATTCAAAAGGAGGTCGGTAAGCTACTTACCGATTCTCAATGATCAACGTTATGGAAAGCCTTCTCATCTCCCATTACTCCTCCAATTTTCGTCGCAGGGATAAGGTTGCCATGGGTACGTTCCCACTTTGGCACTTCACCTTTTTGAAGGGGCCGTTAACACTTAATTGGTGAAAAAACCCAATTTATTTCTGTTTATAATGGCATTTCTACATATGAAGAAGACTCATGGTTGATTAGAGAGGTGATAATAATGATGATGATGACTAAGATAGGACCTTGAATAAGATCCAGGCTGAGATGTCTTCATTAGTAAAAGAGCGTGAGGAAAAGGAGGGTAGGCTAAAATGAAAGAGAAATGGCTGTTTTTAGGGGTCACTCTTATACCTGTGTGATTAAGTAACCATTTTGGTTTTTACATTGTACATTATTGACAGTGTGTGTTGTCTGACTATCAGATAATACAAATGTAAGTGGTTGTTGCAGAGAGGATATGGTTAGAAAAATGTGGTGATGATAAGTCATATTTTTGTATGATCAAGGGAAAATGTATAGTTCTCAACTTCCCATTTGTATTGACAGTAGACAAAGGTAGCTTCCAGAGGTTGCCCAGAGGTTAACTTTAACAAAAACTTTGGTTTGAAATGGGGATAGCGTTGATTGACAGAAATGTTCTATTCAATTTTCAATTCATTTCAGAACATGGCAAAAGTCTACTGGTGCATTATTGGTACAGTGGATGCCAATAGTAGAATTTATTTTCACAAAAACTCATGTACAGTAAATGGAAAATGAAACAAGTCCATTAATAACAATTTAAACAAAAGGCAATTCAGAAGTAAAAAAAAAACGCTTTGACTAAATTGGAGGAACAAAATTCAAAGTGAGGTAAATTTAGATGCTGAGAAATTTGAATATACATGTAAGCCTTTCAATAATTACAATGAAATATACATGTACATGTAGTTGTGTAGAATATACACATGTACACATTTTGGGTGTTTTAGTTTTGGTGGTCTTAGGTGTTTTTAGTTTTAGTGGTTTAAACACATCGCTGGATATGCAACAGAGGTGGATTTGAACCTGGCAAAGCACCAAACTCCTTTGGCTAGACATAAAGTTACATTTGCCACTCTTCACCCGGGTGTGGCCGTTGGGTGCCTGATACAATTAATTACCTAAGTAAATTTTGCCAGGGCAAAACCCGAAGTAATCATCCAAAAGGCACTTTGGAAGTGAGGGAACACATTTAAATGTATATCACTTGTTCTTTGCATCGTGAAAAGGTACTTCTTATGAGTTGGTAGGGAAAAATTCTAAAATGGTATTATACATTATAAATTGATCTCTGCAATATTGTATCATTGGTTGCCAGGCAGATGGGCTAGTGGGTTTGCAGTAGCCTGGCAACCATTTGACATCCTCTTTCATTTCTTCCAATCTTGATTGTAGAAAATCTACAGTAGAGTGTATCAGTCAAATATCATTCAAAATCTGTCATTCTAGACCTGGGGGTGTTTCAGAAAGATCCTAAGTTGAACTTATCTCCGAGTTGGACTTAACAATTATGGAAAGCCATTAGCATCCTTGAAAATATTTTGTAAAAGTTATTTTAAAAGGCGTAAAATGTTGATTCAAATCATTCATATTTTCTATTATCATGAGAGATTTCATGTTCTTGATGTGGAATTTATGAAAAGTCTAAAATACTTGAATTTTTGCTTTTGAATATATTGAATATATTTCAAAATAAGGCTATAAATGGCTCTCCATAATATTTAAGTCCAACTTAGAGTTAAGTTTAACTTCAAATCTTTGTGAAACACCCCCCAGGATTGGGGTCTGATAGGGGAGATTACTCTGTCTCCTAAGTGCTGCACATCTTCATCAAGTCCAGGCCAATTATTCCAGAGTGTTTGTGTAGAATAGATTGTTCCATTTCTTCTGTTACTCTAGTGGACTATTGTTAGCTGTGAATCAAGACCCTTTTCTTCCTCCAGTTTTTATTTATGGAAAGTGTTTGTGTAATATTTTTCAACTGCTTTATAACATGAAGTCGTTGTCTAAAAAACATTCTGCAACAAAAAAAGTAATACAGAGTTTATCTTTGTTGTGGATGAGCTTTCCTCTGTTTAATTTTTTATCAACAAATATTTCTTTTATGAAAGTTATATATTTATTGCACATGTATAGAGATGAGTGACAAACTGACAATATTAAACAGTTACAGTTGTGATCAAACCACATGTATTTGCTTGTGTACATGCACATCAAATCGAGTATGGGCAGATAATTAGGTAATGCATTATGCATCTGAAATGAACTTTGGAAGGTGACTATGCAAAATGATATGTACTGTATAGAACAGTAAAACAGTTTTTTGATCTACGTATTAGCGCCATCGGTCGTACAAAAACGATGCATAATATCTAGTGCATGCTCTTCGAGTCCTATTACTTAATACACACAGAGAGATCGACCTCAAATCAAGACTACTTTTTTTGCACAGTAGTAGTTGGAGCATGTGCGGGCATGAGACTGAGTCAAGTGTAATCTGACCATGCTTATTTTGCCTGTCCCATTAGTACAAATTGGTAGGTGTGAGGCGACTTGAGGCATTACGCAGGCTTTACAGGAACTAGAACGAGCCTTAGTTCGTATGTAGGCTTAGCCAAACACAAAATATTCAGTCGGTTGAGGATATGAGAGAGCTGCACTTGAAAGTGAGAAGATGTGCTGTGTCATTAAGTCATTTTAATGCCTTTATCCTTGATGGTGCTGGTGCCATTATGATTCTGGGGTTAATTGTCCAACCATTTCTAATGGGCATTCATGTCCATTTCATCCTAATGAGACACAAATCAAAATAACCATTTAAGCGCAGTACTTAATTAATGATGCACACTATGTAGGCCTACATGTATCATTAATTTGTTGAGTGCACTCTTGTTAATTGCATACTGTAGGGAAATACATGCCATAGAGATATGTGGGATACATCATACAGAATCTGCTCCCCAAATATGTTCCTTTTTATGAATATCGGTTAAAGGTAAAACAAAGTTTTGGTAAGGGGTCATTAATTTGGTTCAAATGAACATATTGGAAGCGTACATGTATGTGATTTTACAATATTCAATGATCGTTGTCGCGGTTGAAATCAAGTCTAAAGTGATGAAATCGTAAATAAATAACTCTTTATGTTGTAAAGCGCACTCTCAAAACTGATATTACTTTAGCTTTAAAAAAATGTTTCTTGACTACCAATCAAACCAATTTGCTTTTCCCGTTTGGAAATTATATCAGAACTGCATATATATATATATTCTGAGATTTTCATGGTCGCAGCTACATTTGTACCATGGGATGGCCTTGGGCGCTATTTGAAACATTTGAAACTTACCAGGAGCACCAGTAAATTGGTGATTATCCAATTACTCGAAAGCAGAAGTGTTTTACGGGCCTAATTTTCTAGTGCTTATAATACATCCACAGGGTCATCCAAGTATATCAAAATTGTAAAGAATTACTCTCCTTCCAATTTTCAATATTTCCCAAAACTTTGCAATTACCTTTAAAGGTACTATATCCCTTTTGCAGCCTACCTCAAATTCTGTAGAACTTTGCAGGAATTATGAATTTGTCATGTATGTCCTATCTGTGAAATTAAAACATTAGCAGTGTCCTAATATTCAAATTATGCACGGAAACCCGTTTATTATACTTGCTAGACTTCACTGTCAGACACTATTGAGTGAGTGACTGGCTTTTTTCTTCTTTGGTAATAACATACATAACATGAGCTGTAAAGGGTACATGAGCATTTGTCTACATCAATAACCCACTTCTTGTGATGGCCAAAATTAAACTGATTGAATCCTTGCGCAGCATAAAACGTATGACCATTCGGTACAGGTCCGAAAATCAAGACTATTACTTATTGGCTCTATAGCTCCTAAGTCGATTTGACAACTAACAGTCGTTATTTTCCCACTTGCAGACATTTTCAAGCCCCACCATTTTTAGGGAAGTTCTAAATTAGTATTACCTTTCAAATGCCGGTGGAATTTAACCTTTTCATTTTTTGGGCCTGCAAATGGGACATAGTATCTTTTTTTTTTTCTCAAGTAGTGGTTCAAATTTGCAAAAGACCATTCAGTGAAGCAATCTCAGTTTAGGAAATTTGAAATAAAAAAAACTACAAAATGATGTGGTGTCCCCTTTTTTTATCTGAGGTGCCATAGATCTTGAAGTGATTGTAGAGCTGTGTTGATTATGTTGTTTGCCCTGGAGCCTGCTTGCAGCAGCTAGAGCATCCTTCCTTCCTTCGTTCTAAGAAGCTGAGCAAGAGACATGGTCCTTTCAGGCTTTATAAATTGGCCCGCACCTCACCGTGGCTCATTTCACGCCATCGACAGCTCCCAAACATCGCTAAGATCACGTTTGCCCACCCACACACACCTGTATACAACCCTGAATGGCGGAGCTATTGATTCGCCCCATGCGCTTGTAATTTGATTTTAGACTGGGGGGTTTGCTCCATCTACAAGTTCAGGGTGTACAAGCCAAAGCACTTTAATGCTTACGTCACAGCCACCACTCACCCCCCCCCCCCCCCCAACAACAACAACCACCATCATCACCACCATTTTAACTCAAGACCATTTCTACAGTATAGGTTTGGTTCTCCTTCGTTTTTTAAAGTGTCTATTTTTTCATCTTTATTTTCAAAGACTCGTAAAAGTAAAACTTTTTGAATCTTTAATGATAATTTTCTTGAATTAGAATAAACAGTCTACCAGCAGAAACATGTACCTTAAATTTGGGATAGCATACCAGAATCAAAGATGTGAGGAATAATAATTCATTTTCAGTCAGATTGACTTTTACATTGTGATAATTCAGTAACATATTCTGTAGGCAAAACCATGCTGTATAGGACTTACATGTATTTGGACAATATCCATGAACATATGACATTCAGATGATTTTGAGGGCAAATATTAGTATTTTTGACATATGAAAACACTTTATTTTGGGCTGATTCTTCTTATTCAGAAAACGAGGAAATGGAATTCCAAGCCACTAAATTTTGATTTAAGATATATTCTCATATTTTTAAATATTGCCATATGGACATCATCACTTCCTTGTTTCCTTTTGTCTGCTATTAATTTTCCCTTTTAGTTTTGATTCAAGTAGAAATTCTATTGAAGTGACCATTTATCAAGGCAAGTAGAGCAATAGAAACTGCTGCTATGTCTTTCGAGCTGAGTATTAGCTGTTCTCCAAGTCTTATATTATTAAAAAACATTATCAGTGTATTAAAACTGCTCCTTAAATTGCTGGAGGCTGTGTAATCCAGACAAATCTAGTATTATCAGAAAGGCTAAAGCATGCCTCAAGAAATGAATGAAGCCCAATTTTTTTGTTGAAAGAACATGGAAGTACTGTATGTACAAGATTGACTGAAGAAATGTTAATGATATAGTATGAAATGGTCACTTGAATAGTTGGCATAATATTGATATTGCAAGGTATTTTCAGCCTTAATGTTAAAGGGAAAGTCCAATCTTAGTTGGCCCAGTTGGGGGGGGGGGGGGGGGGGGGGGGGGGAATCTTGCAGCTGGTTTGATGTCATTATGACTTGCAGCTGATCTGGCAATACTTTTGACCGCACAATTCATACTATTCATTAAACATACCATGTGTGCCCTCAGTCATGAAGTTTTAATTCTTGAATTATTTCCCTTTTCCTGTCGCGCAAATTCTTTCAAAACTCCAGTCGGGTTGAAAGATATTTGGCAGATTTAATTCTGGAGGTTTATTGATGAGGAAAATAATATCTATAGAGGTTTTGTACACTGTACACATCAGACCGCAATGTATGACAATAATTGTAGGACAGCGCCAGTTACGCTTGATCTGTGAAGTCAGACCTTTTTCTTCTCAAGCTGTACATACTCCACATGGTATGTTCAAAAAGAATTGGACAGTTTGGGTATTTATTTTAAACAAATACCAAATAAATACAAGGAGTTTAAAGCTCCTTCGTAAATGATACTACTCCAATTGCAAAGAAAAGCAGGCTTGTGAGATTTCTATCTTCTATCAAAAATGTATAACAATGAATCTTTAACTCAAGACTAGACCATTGATGATGTGGTCGCTTCTTGTGATGGTTTCGCTTTCCTTTTCATTCTAATTTATAATAACCAATGAGCTAAGATTATTCCAGTGATGACACAGTCACATTAGTCAATGTTGTAGGTTTCCGTCAGCCCAAGCAACTTTATATCAGTACCCTAAACACTGTCGTTGTTTGCTGTTTGTTGTTTGGTAGTCTCCTAGGATTCCATGAGCATTGTTTTTGGTATAAACTAAAGAGCAGCTGTAAATTTTGCACTACCTGCATGAAATCTTGTCCATTGCGACGGAATAATCTGACAGGAGCCCAGTGTCATGGCTTGAAAGGATCTGTGATTTGTGCGAAATTCAGTGAAAGTTGTTATTGTATTCAGATATCTTTGTAGACGCAGCTAGGATGAAATCTGGTAGCCATCGAGAAAAAAGGTAGAACAAGTGAAAGCAATGACATTAGGCTGTTGAAAAATTTGCTGTGAACTGATTTGCTTTCGGGAGGCATTGCTTTTGCACATATTTTTTCTTTGAAATTAAAATCTGTATTACAGTCTGCAGTGGGTATGAACATGATAGACACTACTCTGACATTATCATTTGTTGACAAATAATGACAGTTTTTAAAAATTTATTAAAAAAAATATATAACTGCACTATCTGTATGACATTTAGTTATTTCAAGTTATCACTTCACATGACATGTTTTGAAAAAAGTGTTGTAAGATATTGTTTTTATTTCAGTTTATCTCAAGATCTGTCCAGCTACCGATTTTATAATGCACTTTCAATCAAGCAATATATTATCAAGTTTTTCTTCTTTTCTTGTCATCTGCAGGAACTCTGGGGCTGATGTTCAGATGAGAATGCCCTCAGCTAAGCTTCCAGCTTCCAACAGTCGTGATGTTCGAGAAATATCAGGGAGAAAGGAAGCCACAGGGTTGATGGGAAGGATGAGGCGGACATTGAAACGAGGGGGCAGCAAGTCCCCGAAAGAAGATCCGGTAGGACAGGGGTTGCCAGGAGGATATCAGAAGAACCTGGTGAATGGTGTTGTGGTGAACCCATCTGTTGGGCAGGGTTTCAATGGAGACCTACAGCCATCAAGACTGGATAATGATCCAGAAAGGACCTCACTCAATGGAAGAACAAGCCATTGCATTTATCACAATGGATGTGATATTAGAAACGGGAATGGCCTGGAGAGACGCGATGCTGATATGGATCACTGCGTTGTTAAACATGGAAGGGGAAACGAACATTTGAATGGAAGGGTTTCGCAAAATGGCGGCAGTAGTCCAATGCAGAACATGGATTCTACCATCAACCAGAGTTCTTACAATGGTGTTTCTGTCTTTGACAAGCAAGGGGCGCGTCCGAAGACAGGACTGTACCGCAAGAAGAGCAGTGCGGTTGGCAAAAACTTTGAGCTGGGAAGTGTCGTGTTGAATGTTCAGGCTAATCGCTGTGGAGAGGAAGGGAAAGGGAACAATGTAGATGTCAAGCTTAGTGTTGGAGGTCTGATGGGAGATGAAAGCGAGTCAGAATCCACTGTGCCTTTACAACGGAAGGCATCTGTCATCTTAATGACATCTCAGTAAACATTGTCCCGAGTGGAGGACTGCAGTCCAACTCGGATGTGACGGTCAACTGCTCCGTGAATGTACATTGTCATTTTACAGAGATGGAGGAAGACTGTGAGGAAGTGGAGCAAAATGAAGGAGAAAGTGACGCTGACTCAAGGACAAAGCAGCAGAATAAAATCCTGTCAAGTGCTGAGTTAGAACCTCTGGTGATCCAGATGGGACACCAGCCTGACATGGAGCCTCTGAACAACCCTCGTACACCTCACATAGCTGAGGTCATGATGAAAGATAGCCTGGCAAGTTTAGATAGTGAATCTTCTGATCGACATCACAGAAGTTCATCAGATTCGCTACATAGGGAATCAAAGACACAACGTAAAGGCAACTCAGAACAGAATGGAAATGGGGACACAGACAGAGTTGTGAAAGAGAAGTTGAAAAAGGAAAAATTTGAGCATGTTGTACCCTTGCCAAAGGATAGTCAAATAGTAGATGTATTTACAACCCAGAAAGGTTCAGCATGTGATGAGAGCGATATAAGGTTTCAGTATAACCTTCCAAGATCAGTGTCCGAAGGAGCAGCTATATTAGCCAGCTACAGAAACGATGAGTCCTTCAAAGAAAATAGTATGTATGGACCAGCAATAGATCGAAGAACAAAACCCAAATCTGGTTTTGGAGACTATGCTCAGCCCGAAGGAAGTCCAGGTGATGATGATGAATCACCTCCACCTATCCCACCTCGTATGTCCATGGTGTTAGACCAGGATGCTAAGAAGGCAGAGTGGGAGACCGAACCAACTCACATGTGTTTACCTGCACTCATGAACGGTCTGTACAGCGACAACACAGGAACCAGTGCCTCAATGCGGAGCAAGTCGCTTCCGCGCCACTCCTCCCTCAATGACGTCTCCATTGACCCAAGCATCCCACGCCGTTCAAAGACGGCCCACCTTAAGAACAGAGTGTCCCAGCTCTTTAAGACTCCACGCCGCAAGTCCTGCGCATTCCCAGACAGACCCTTGCCAGATGTCCCTGGCAGCAAATCGGGAGTCCAGTCACGGGAGAATCGAAGGAGTCAAGTCCAAAGACCTCAGTCACTCTATTGCCCTACAGATGGCAGGAACCAAATAGTACCTCCACCGCCTGCTAGACCTAGTCCCCAAAGACCATCTGCTGGTCCAAGACCGCCAAGACGGGGTCAGGGTAAGTATTTGATAAATGATAAGACAAGATAGTTCATGTTTGAACACTTGCATTCGATTCAATCACTTCTGTGCTACATAGTACAACAGTTAGCTATTTATCCCTGTACTGTACATCATAGACCTGTGAAAGTACAACAAACAATTGGCTCATTGAAGACATGTTAATAATAAAATATAATGAGTTGCAACTAACTGTTACTCCAGTTGTAGGTTTTCTTTTATTAGTAGGTTAAAGACTGCAATACATGATCCTGTTTTAATGTTATGTGTAATAGCAAGAAGTGGAAAAGAATGCAGCACGTTAGCACAATTTTTTAAAATCATTAATGAGAAGTAAACAATTGTATTTTGTTAATTTTTTAAACATCGCTGAAGTGGCCCAGATGAAAACTTACAATTGATCCGTACATGAAGGCCATTGGTTAACCATTCAAATATTTGCTAGAGTTTTGAGGTAAACAATATATTGTTTTCACTCAAATGGATGATTCTCCTGGATATGTACATGTACATGTACGAGTCTTGAAAACTTGCTTGGCTTTCAACCAACAACACGTTTGTTCCTCTCCCATTGCCTGGAAATATGGTTTTACATGGAGTCATCAACATGAATCATAGAAAGCAAAATACCCAATTATTCTTGGAACAAAAAAAACTTGAGCCAGTAACCTTTCCTCAGTCATGTTGATGTAACGGAATGTTGCAGTGTAATGTCTATAACTTGATGCATCCTGTCGAAAATAGAATTTTCTCTCGTAGAATGCCCAAGGTTTTGGTTAAGGCCTTTACTTCATTTGAGATTAGTTCCTCGTTCTGTTTAGAAAAGTTCATCATTAACTCTTGTTCCACAGTTTACAAACAAAACTTACTCCAGACTTTTGGGTTTCCTCTTTGGAATCCTAAGGATCGAGCACAAGACGTTGTAGCATTTTTGTTTGCTTTGTTTGCTACGTTACAGAGAACATGGTGGTGATTGAGAGAAGAGAGGGGATCCCAACCAAAGATGAAGTTGCTAAATGCCAGGGAATGTTTGCATCAAGTTTACGAAGGATCAGTGAGGTAAGTCTTGTCTTATTTTAATTGTTATTTCATTTGTGCACTAATGTGATGTGTACTGGTTTTGCCATCAGCAAATGATATTGCTTCCTTTAATCAAAGACTATATTTGCTATGCTTTTACACTGCTAATTTGGGCTCCATTTGAATGAATAAACCTGTTGAGATATCACTAGTTAGACCCTATTCACACCAAGGAGACCGAAACCAGACCAACATCAGACCGAATGAAATAGTTTAATACCTAGACTGGCTGAGAATCGGTCGGTTTGGCGGTATGTGTGACTGAGGTATTACAGGGAACTGCCTACCCTGCTTGTTTGCAATTTTCATGAATTAATATGGGTTTCTGCCTTGTTTTTCTTCCTTCACTCATGATTGCAGTAGCTTTCAACTAGATAAAATAGATCAATGGCCTACTGGGTAACATGTATAACTGTATATCCCCAAAATTGATTTATTCTGCCTCTTTTATTAGGCTATGGCTATTTTTTTATTTATTTATTTATCAACCTATGGGATGTATTGCTCTTTTTCAAAGGGATCCAAGCCAAGATAAAACATACAATCAGAATAATCAATGTACTCATAATAATAGGCAATGAACACACACAAAATATAATTTACACAATATGAAAATAGACTAAATGTATCTACAACAACAACAACAATAACATAGATGTGGGAAAACATCTACAAAAAGGAAGAACGTGTCATTACAGTATATAAATTATACCACTGTCTAATATGAAAACATGAAATGTGTTTGTTTTGAGGAAACTTCACATTCCAGTTACTGTACTTTTCTATAATCTGCGCATTTTTTTGCTTATTTCCCCATGATTAGCTGCCTATGACAGCTTTGGGTTTAACTGCATACACATGTATGTTCCAAGTATTCTAAATTTGTTCATTAGTTCATTTCATCTAGCGGCTCCTACAATGTACACTACATGCAATGTGGTATTTTGTTTACATACTGGTAGACCTTAGCCAGGCATTTTCATTGCTTTTTATACCGAACCTACAATGTACAGAGATGTACAGTGATTATAGTAATTTCAAAGTATCCATGCCCTATGCCTGCTCTTTGGGCGGCTCTCAACTATATTGTTACTTTTCCTGTGCACTTTGTACCCCTGTTGTAAAAGTGTACGGTATGTCCTGTATTACTACATGAAAGCATAAACTACATGTACTCTCCCAGGATGCTTCAGACACTATTGTTCACTCTGTACCTAATGCATTTATTCGTGAACTTGATGAAAGGAAATACTGCACCCATCAAAATTATGCAAACATGGTACTAGTCTGGTTGTCATACACACTATCGACTGACATGACAACTTGAGGCTTTTTCCTTTCATTTTTGTAATATTTCTCCCCCTTTCACAAGCTCTCATCTTGTTTCATCTTATTCATTACCATACATTGTTAAGTAGTTTGGGCACATTCATTATTTAAAGTCGGGTGGGGTTGGGGTTGGGGTGGGTACTAGCAGTCGATTCATGCACTACAGTTCTTTGTTATTATTAGCTCTTTTACTAATACAGAGTGGATTTTCTCTTTCAAATTTCCCTCAACTTGCCTAAGGGAGGGATTTGGCTGTCCAGAAATGACTTTGATTTTTCCCTTTTCTTTAGACATTTAAGCTTTCTAATCTTCATAAAACCTTTTCCAGTGGTTTTGTCTTCCATTCTAATGTTTTCCTTCAGAATTTAAAGATACATGTAATTTCACTACAAAGTTCCTTGAGGGACCGAGTGGCGGATACTGGCATTGTATTACATGAGCTTATCAAATTTTAATAGTATCCTGTCATTATTGATTGGCAACATTTTCTTGCCTCCCCCACATCTTTCATCCTCTGTGTTTGCTTGTGACTACATCCATTTCTTTAATTTATCCTGCATTTTTATCAGCTCTTGACACACCATCAGAATTCTTCCTAACTATGTTTTAATTGTTATGATTTTTTTAAATATATATATATATGTAATAAATGAGACTAATGATAAGTGAAGAAAAAAATACATTGAGAAGTAGCAGTTTAGCTAATGCTAATATTTGTATCATACGAAGTGATGAAAGGAAGTAATATGTGTTTATAGTGTATCATATTTTGTATACATTGTAGTTGCAGCCGACATGCGTGTACCAACAAGCTTCTTTTGATTTTGTTGACAAGAATAAAAAAATCTATCTGGAGATATCTCTTTATGATGTTATAATTGTTCAAAGTCCATATTGGCTTGTGACCAGAAAATGTACTTATCATATTATTTGGAATGATATGCATACACCCGTACACTGAATTTCTATCCCGACAAAATTGTGTTTTTAATTTTTGATCGGAGAAAAGTCTAAATTCTTATCTAAATTACTTCCACATTGTAAACAAAAAATGTGATTCTGAGGTTAAGTGATAGTTCTGTATAGTACTTGCACGTGCATTTATAATCTAGGTGTGTAGCCCTTCACAGATTAACTTGTTTGTCTAGGTGTACAGTAAGTAAGGGACTAAACTGTGTGCCAAATCATAAAAATACTCAAAATGCTATTGTACAACTGGCAACTTGTACTACTTTTGCCTACTGGCCCATAGATGTTTTTAATAATAATAAATAATTTTAAAGTCCACTCCAAATTTTATTAAGTAAAACCGAAAATGGAAATTCTTTTTGCCCAATTGATCGTGAGCCCGGCAGCCACTGAGCAGCGCCAGATCGACGTTGCTCTATCCCTTATTGTTGAGCACCAAACGAGGTAGCAGCAACTCCCATCTTAGATTTCATATCCCTTGTTAAGTTCAGATATCATCCAAGACCAAAGAAGCACATTAAGTTTTTCTTGTACATGTACATTACTAGCGTATCATCCAAGTGGTGAACTGCTAAATCGAAAATACTTAAAATACAATTGTAACCAACCACTTGTGCAACATGCACCCTTATTTTTGTCAGAGAATGTGTGTCCCATGTGTGGCTTGCACATTGTCTTTTTTGAGAGCCAGAAGGGCATTAACGTTATGTAAATCCTAAGAGTAAGTGCCTTTCTGGTACTCAGCTGATGATATAGTTCACTACTAACGAATGGCCTGAAGTTGTCCTTGAGTTCACCCATCGCAGCTAAGTGATGAAAGAACTTGGTTGAGATGGTTTGGGGAAGGACCTGTATGTAGAGATGAAGAGCTACTCAAACAGTGAGTGGTTGAAGATGTTGTTTGGGTATACTTCACTCTGACTGTGTTTACCTACATCTCAGCAAATTATGCTAATTGGCTTGATATATTCACACAGGTCTCTACACACTCTAGATACATGTAAGCATTTGTTGTCGTCTTGTAAATAGAGGAGGACCGGTCGAGTGGAGGGTGATTAGGATGCATGGGCCAACACTTGTCTGGGTGACATTTGCTCTGGGCTTTGTTTTGTGTAAGGTACAGGAAAGAAATGAGCCTGCCGCATACTCCTGCGGCAGACTTGCCGCAGATCTGCAGCAGACCTGCCGCAGACAGTCATCTTTTTCACATGCAAATTAGTTTTGCCGCAGACTTGCCGCAGACTTGCTGCATACTCTTTCAGTATGATGAAGAGTCTGCGGCAGGTCTGCCGCAGACTTGCTGCAGACTTGCCGCATACTCTTTTAGTATGATGAAGAGTCTGCGGCAGGTCTGCCACAGACTTGCTGCAGACCTGCCGCATACTCTTTCAGTATGATGAAGAGTCTGCGGCAGGTCTGCCGCAGACTTGCCGCATACTCTTTCAGTATGATGAAGAGTCTGCGGCAGGTCTGCCGCAGACTTGCTGCAGACTTGCCGCATAATCTTTCAGTATGATGAAGAGTCTGCGGCAGGTCTGCCGCAGACTTGCTGCAGACCTGCCGCAGACTCTTCGTCATGAATATTCATATCTCATATAGACCTGCTGCAGACCTGCCGCATACTCTTTCATATCCAGTACATGGCAATAAAGTATGCATGTAGAAGAACCAGTGATAAACTGATTGATACTTCATAATCGATATTGGCAATATCAATATTACCAATTAGGTAATACCAATATATATATATATATATTACCAATTAGGTATATTCTATTCTCAATTGTATTAACTTCATCACATTGATCATTTGAAGTGTATTCAAGAGTAACATTTAAAGTGACACAGGCTCGTACACATATATATACTAAATATGTATATTGTTTCTTGGTTAGTAATCATAGTTTCTTGGTTAGCAATCAATATATCTATTGCTTAAACGTGAATGTAATTGTAACATGATCAGACAAAATAATCTATTGGTTAATAATGGCAAAAGGAAAATAGAAATCACAAAAATGATGTGCATTGTCTTAATTTGCTTAACAAATCATGATAAATGTATTTTTCTGTCACACGTGTAAAGTAATAATGAATATGCATGAGATGATTGGTTTCAATTGGCCCTATTAGACTTTAATGGGATTTCCTGTGGCAGACCTGCCGCAGACTGTTCCTGTGGCGTACTGGTATGTGGCAAGTCTGGAGCAAAGTTTCGCCCTGCCGCAGATCTGCCGCAGACTGTTCCTGTGGCATACTAGTATGCGGCAAAGTTTCATCCTGCCGCAGACTGTTCCTGTGGCATACTAGTATGCGGCAAGTCTGCAGCAAAATTTCATCCTGCCGCAGATCTGCCGCAGACTGTTCCTGTGGCATACTAGTATGCGGCAAGTCTGGAGCAAAGTTTCATCCTGCCGCAGATCTGCCGCAGACTGTTCCTGTGGCATACTAGAATGCGGCAAGTCTGCAGCAAAATTTCATCCTGCCGCAGATCTGCCGCAGACTGTTCCTGTGGCATACTAGTATGCGGCAAGTCTGCAGCAAAATTTCATCCTGCCGCAGATCTGCCGCAGACTGTTCCTGTGGCATACTGGTATGCGGCAAGTCTGCAGCAAAATTTCGTTCTGCCGCATACTTCGGCATACTCTTTGCCGCAGACTAAAAGTCTGCGGCAGGTCTGCTGCAGATCTGCGGCAGGTCTGCGGCAGGTCTGCGGCATACTTTTCACTTTCCTATGGGGGGTCAGCCGGTCAGGGTTATAGTTGGAGTTAGTTTTAAGGTTGGGTTAGGGTTGACCATAATTTTTAGTTCATGGTTGAAGTTTGCAGAGGAATTCACCACAGTGCAGTTGTCATTGTAACCTGTATTGTAAGTCTATGGTTCGGCTGGAAAGTGCTAAAAGAGCTTCAGAACTAAAATATCTGAACGAAAATATCACCTTTTTTCAAGAAAAACTAAAATAAACACTAACTGCTTGTGACCAGCAACAGATAATCACTAACACAGAGTTAACAGTGTTAACTCTGTGTTAGTGATCATCATTTTCTCAAGTGGGGATTTCCGCTTTGTTCTTATGAGGCACTTTTCCTGAGAATGTTCAGATTTTTTTCTCATTCGTTTTGATTAGTGGGAAAACTGACATGAAAGACAGGATAAACATGTATGAGGAAATGCAATACTGTAAATCCAGAAATACATGTATATGTGTACATGACACTGAATTTCTAGAGGATTCGTGAAATTAAAATGCTGTGAAATTTTTGCAATACAATGCATTGAATGCCAGTACAATGCTCTGTATATTTGTGAAAGTAAGTTGACAAAAAGAAAAGAACAAAGAACAAAGAAAGACAAATGAAATGGGGTAGACCTCTAGATATAATTCACAATGCCAATTTATATTTATGTGTCTAGACTCTACTCTAGTTTATCATGAAAATTATTTTGAACAAGCTTGCAGTTTTTTAATTTTATGCACTTCGTAATCTTGGTTCCAGAGTTTGATCAGTGGTGCAGGATTTCTGACATTTTATTCATAAAAAATATATATAAACTGACTATCCATGAATTTTGCAATGTTGGATATGCACCACTGATCAAACTCTGGAACCAAGATTATGAAGTGCATAAAATTTAAAAACTGCAAGCTTGTACAAAATAATTTTCATGATAAACTATAGACACATAAATATAAATTGGCATTGTGAATTATATCTAGAGGTCAGTGCGATTATCTTCATCACCTTGAAGCAGCACTTAACTGGAAGAAGAAGAAGAAGAAGATAAAGTTTTAATTCAATCTGTGCCTTGGTTTCATTTGATGATTTAAATTAAACCAGCATTAATTTTATTACATTTTTTGCCAGCCATGATGAGATGAGGTTAGGAGCTTTCTTTTCTCCCCATTTGTCAATTACAGGAGACAGAATTGATTGTGTCTGATTTGATTGGATGAGAGGATGAAATAATAGAGACTCCAACTGTTAAGACTTTTTAAAGTGCATGACTACATGTATAACAGTGATAATCAGTAAGCGAATGAATACCGCCATAAGCATTCATAACAACAATTCCCCTTATAATTCCCCTATATCATACAGATAAAGTACAAATCTATCTGGGTGACATCCTAGATCAGCCACATAGAGCTCAGTTCGTTCCATGTGAGTATGAGCTACCCATCATCATAACTTTGTGAGTTTGCCTGCAGAAGACAAGCCATATGATGGAGAAGAAGAGAAGTATCGCCTATTTCTTATGGATGACAGGAGGATGGTTTGGCCTACATCATTTCTACCTCGGGAGAGACAGACATGCATTTGTGTGGTGGTGTACGTTAGGTGGATTCTTTGGTCTTGGATGGCTCCGAGATCTCTTCTGTATCGGTCGTTACGTCGATACAGCTAATGATGAATCGTCATATGTCAAGTACTACACTGAGCTCTTAAGAACTCGAAACTACCCATCCTTCAGTATATCCAGATTCGCAGGTCAACTGTTTGTCAGCGCTTTCTTTGGGTATCTTGCAACGTGTGCAGTACCGAACGATGTTGCAGACGCCCTCCCCATCTTGCGACCTCTCCTTGCACCATTCGCTGTAGCGCTTGGAGTACATTTAGTCGGGAACATTGGCAGAGAGGAAGGTCCTTTGAAATATGCTCTCCTTGGAGCATACATTCCAGGTATTCTTCTGTATGCCGACCCAAGTAATATAGTTTATCTGTCGATATTCAGTGCCATTGTCTTCAGGAGGGGTGTTGCCTACAGACAGACGCCAGAAAGATGGAAAACAGATGGTGTCTGTAAAAGAATAGTCATCTTAGGATTAGCAGGTACATGTAGGTCGTAGGTTGGTGACATAAATTCATTAGAAGATGATTCACAGAATTTTGATGCCATGAATTGTTCAAATCAGATTGAAATATTTGATTCTAAGTATAAACTTGCTATTTTCAAAAGTTTTGTGCTACCAAAATAGCTGTCATTATCAGTTTGTAAAGTTATCGGTTTTATAGTATTGCCATTGAAAGCAATTTATAAGCAATGTAGAATTGAAAAACGTTATATTTAGGGCTTTTTAACGGTGTATAAATAAAGATATTAATTCAATTTAATTCAATCAACTTCTTAAAAAAACAATAAAATAAGAATGCATTAAACAACATTACATTAGAAATAGAGTGTGGTGAAATAAGCCGTTGGTCTTGTCATAGACCAGGAGGGTGTTTCACAAAGATTCTAAGTAGAACTTATCCCTAAGTTAGACTTAACAATTGTGGAGAGCCACTTGTAGCCTTAAAATAAAATACATTCAAAAGCAGAAATTCAAGGATTTTTAGACTTTTCATAAATTGCACATCAAGAACATGAAATCACCTTGATAATAGAAAATATGAATGATTTGAATCATCATTTTATGCCTTTTTAAATAATTTTTTTACAAATATTTTCAAGGATACTAACGGCTTTCCGTAATTGTTAAGTCCAACTTAGAGATAAGTTCAACTTAGGATCTTTGTGAAACACCCCCCAGGGCTTCTCAAAGGCAGAATCCACCCGGCTCCCTATCTTTTGATACCAAATTTATATAATTGTTACCAAAGGGTACCATTGTTAATGCACAGTGTCAAAAATCCCTGCGCTGTGCATGGCCAAAATGAACATTTCCCCATGCATTACCTGTATGTACTGTTCACAATGCAATATTGTCACTTCGCGACCCATGTGACTAGTTAATTAGTGATTATTCAAAAACCATTTGAGACATAGATATGAAAATTCATGAAGTTATTCTTCATGAGATACTCTATTAAAATGTTAAGTTTGAGAAATTTTTGTAACAATAATAATTGATTAGATAAACTAGATTTGCCCATTGTTTTGCGGGGCTTTTCACTTTCATTTAATACCCATCTGGACCGTTAAGGAAAAAGTTTGTGAACCCCTGTCATAGACCGTAATTGGATAACCTTCATCTCATTTGCAGGAGCTTTAGTTTGTACTGCTTGGGGCTGTGCCATATACTACAACGTATCCGTGACTACTGCTGAAGGAGAGACCATCTATGTGAAGGACGCTCTCGCCCATTTCTTTGAGTCACCAGCCTGGAAGGACTTCAAGGAGGTCTTGGGCCACGTCTGGACCTTGATTCGAGAGCGGGGTTGGAAGGAGGCTTATAATGAGTTTGTCGAAGCCTTAGATCCGGAAGGAGAAGCCTCTGCTCATAAGGTGAGACACCATCACCCTCTTCTTACCCCAGATCAAAATTATAATCAAGTAAGGTAAAGACCAATTCTGGTCATGCAATTGCATTGTGAAAGAAACGTTGTGGAATCGATCAGAAAAGGTTGATCATCTAGCATAGGTGTGTACTGCAAGGTTCTGGAATCATCAAAATGATAACAAATTTTGCCCAGTCTTGGTAAAGTTACAAGCACTGTACATAGAAAGATGTATATGGGACTACGCGACATGTGCGCGATGTCTATTCGGTCCAGATAGATATAATAATTTACCAAATATATAAATTAGAAGGCGGTTTCCGGGCAAAATTCGTATCATCACGTATTATTCAAAATATTCTTTCACATGATTGGTAATAAAGAGCTTCCATTACATTTTTTGAGAGGGGGGCGTTTCCAAAACTGTTCTATACCTTTAATGCTTGCACTTTGTCTCTAAGCGTGAAACCCCCAAAAGAGAGGGTTAATTTAGACCATCTAACAACCTGAGAGTTCAGGTCAGATTTCACCCCTCTGATATTGGAGCAAACAAAAATGTTGAAATTTGGTACTTAAATAGAGTATTAAACGTACAGAATGAGAATATAAATATAAAATTTTGTTTTCATAATTTGATATGTTTGAATAACCACCTAATTAGTGATTCATAAATGTGATCAAGCTTTGTGTGAATTGGTATAGGGAGATTGCAATTTTTTAGTGCAGCACAAAGGTTTTGGATGCTGCTGTATGCCAAATTATTGTTCAAATTTTATTAATTTGTTGTAAAATTATGTGCTAGACTCTGGGCTTATAAGTCATGAAAGCACAGTTATCGTGGAAAATACTACAGGGTGGTAGTGTTGGATTAAGGCTCTCCCACACAAATCATGTAGGCATTCTTCACTCCTTGGGGAGAATCAGGCACGATTTTACAAGTGTGCACAATGCCGACCAAGTTTGTATCACTTCTGAACCAATTCTGTTTGGCCGTCAAATATTGCATTTCTGTACTGAAGTGCCATTTTTGTCGCCAGTAGATTTTCCAAGTAGAAATTGAGTCACAAAATTAAAGTAGGAGAAAATGCTCTTGATTTTGATCGCCATTATCTTAAGAAGCACTTTTGAATGCAATCTTTAGTTTTAATGTTTTGTAAACTGTAAATGATTCACCTCAACGATTCTTATATACTAACAGCATGAGCCTCTTCATTTGTATTTTTATTCGTTTTTAGACCTTAGATTTAAAGAAAGGAGCCACCCAAGAACAGATCACCCAGCGGTATCGTAAGCTTGTCCGTAAGTGGCATCCTGATAAACACAAAGGACAAGGCAAGGAAGAAGCATCTCATCGTTTCATGGAGATACAGGAAGCCTATGAAAGACTATCCACCATCAATGCTCGTAGGGCTAGTCATAGGAAAGAACATAGTTTTGAAGATGAACCAAGAAGGTATTAGATTAAAGTGAATAAAATAATGCACAAACAAATGCAATAACTCAATCTGTTTGTAAGAATGTTACCTGTCAATGAAAAAAAAATCCCACCTGTGCATTAGAAGAATTGGTAAAAAGTTTTATGAATATGATCTGATGATTTGTAAGGTGGAAAATGTCTTCTTGTCCCAATAAAGAAAATAATGCACGTCCATGAAAATTAATAGGTAATTCATGACTCGCTTCATATTTAGCATTGATAATGATATATTTGGCACAATCCACACATAGATTCTGACAATATGATTTATTGGAGGAAAATAATTTATGTCTGTAACTAGTACTTAAATGTGTGGAGCTATATTTTATAGATTACTTACATTTTAACATGTAGTGATTTTTGTTTGTTATACTGTTAATCATATTTGTATGCAATATGTCACCTTTATGAAATTACTTGATAATAGTGTGTACTAATGTTTATAGTTGTAATCATGCACATTTAATTTGTATCGTTAATATCTGTATAATTTATTGTATGATTTTTGAGGTGAGGCTTACAGTTCATCACATCATATTTGTGTATTGATTGCATTTATTTTTGCTATGTATCTTTGTCAGAAACATTCCAAGGAGTATAAAATTATGTATTGTTACTTCAGAATATTGATATAGGGGGGGGGGGGGGTGAATCAAGGATTTTGTAAAGGAGGGCACAATTTTTTAGCTTCATGTCAGGGAGGGTTGTGTGCCTGCCCCCCCCCAAAAAAAAAAAAAATAAATAATAAATTAAAAAAAATACATATACACTGTATATACACTGAAAGTATGTACTCTTTTAGGACTGTTTTTTTAAGGAGGAGTGTTAAAGAAAAAGAATTTTTGGAGTACCGGTATTTCATGAAGTCTGTGCTATCATCAAGCGCAGAACTGTGAGCCGAGTTTAGTACCTTTCATTTGTGGGACTAACATGATTCATTCCCATTGGAATCAGTGACAGGGTCAGTTTGATACAAACTTGTCTTATATACAATGATAGTGTATCTTTTTGTTAAAACTCATATAAATGATAAGGTAACGTTCAGGGTATTAGGTTTCTAGGTGAGATCAAGAAAATGATTGTTTGGCAACCAAAATTAAGGCTACAATAATGAATTTTTAAAGAATTAAGGAGGAGACATCAAGAACCTCTTGAAGCTATGGTTAATTTGTTAACCCTCTTTTGTTTCTATCTCTCATCTTTGGTTTATTGTTTTAAGTGTTTTTAAATGGTATGTTTGGCAAGAAATGAGACATGTAGACTACCTATGTTAGCACTTTGCATTGCTTTCAATGTATATTTAA
>NW_022145613.1:3090000-3131646 GCF_000002235.5 Strongylocentrotus purpuratus | reverse complement strand
CCCCCCCCCCTTAGCAAAGAGAGAGAGAGAAGAAAGGAAAAGAAGGAAAAGGGAAATAAGAGAAAAAGAAGAAGAAAAGAAAAAAGCGAAGAAAAGAGGAGATTGGGGGGCCGAGAAGGGCCTTGCCGCCCATGCTGTTGCCCCCCCCCCCCCGCCCCCCCCCCCCCCCCCCCCCCCGCGCAAACAAGAGAGAAGGAAGGAAAGGGAAAGAAACAAAAGAGGAAAAGAAAAGAAGGAATATCAGTTGCAATTTTTCTGCAAACAAGATGTGGATCGCGGAGAAAGGCCTATGCATCTGCCCCCTCCCCGACCACCCCACCCCCTCCCCGCCAAAAAAAAGAGAGAAAGAAGGGAAAGGGAAAGAGGAGAGCTAAAATGAAACACAAAAGAGGAAGAAGAAAAGAAAAGGGTGAAAAGAAGCAGAGATCAGTTGCGATTAATCCCACCAAAATCGCGTGGATCGGGGGGAGGGGGCGAAGGGCCCCTGCCACCCTCAGCAAACTTAAATGAGAGAGAGAGAGAGAGAGAGAGAGAGAGAAAGAGAGAGAGAGAGAGAAGTAAGAGAAGTGAAAGGGAAAGAGGAGAGAAAGGGACAGAAAACAAAGAGGAAGAAAAGACAAGGAATTAGGGAAGATCAGTTGCGATTTTCATTGGTTCTTCTATCATCATTTTACAATTATCATTGTACAAATGTATTTATATTTTCATTTATTTATTCCTGTTTGATAACAAAAATATGAATATATAAACTCCATAACATAACATAACAGCAACAAAATTAAATGTAGGAGGAAACTATCTTGCTGGGAGCAAGAAGCGCAAAAATTATCATGCATTTGCATGTACATGTCAGTGTATCATTAATATAATTCATGTTGTTTAATTACATCTTGTGAAATAGTATGCATTCAAGCTTTGGGGATTTTTTGTTGGTGTATTTGTATGAAAGAAAGCGTTTGGAGCTTATAATGCACATGTTGCAATTTCAGGTGCAACTTAGTGTTCAAAATTAAATATGGAACACGCACGGCCAGGCACTAGTGTAGGAAATCTTCAAATGTTAATCAGGTATATGACTAAATTACTTGTCTGTTGCCTTACGAAAAAGTTTATATTTAGTCAGGCCTGAATTGAGTCGCAAAACAATTACTATGTTAAAAGGAAAAAAAAATATTTGATGACATTCGAAATTCCCCAATAACCAATACGATTGGAGAGCGAGTACTCGTTTTCTTTTTCTTCAAAACTTACTCAACTATAAATAGCTGGCCCGGATACTTGAGCCTCTCACAAAACGCAAGTATAGGCCTGATGTGTCGTCAGTGGCGTCGCTAGTCCTTTTTCAGGGGGGGGGGGGGGGGGGATAGAGGTCAACGATTCCCGACAAAACAAGCCACCAATTAATTACCGACAAAATTAAATGTTCCAATATCTACAAATTTAAACCCTATAAACCCGGGGCCAAGGCTAAATGTATGCACAAATGGTCATTGTCGTCGACGACATCAATATACAAATTATTTCGTCAAACTTAGTAAGCATCATAGCTATATATTTTAATGCAGGCGCGTAGCTAGGATCTTATTTCAGGGAGGGGCGGTATTGAGCAAGCGAATCACTTAAAGAGTGCGCAAAGCGCTCCCTAGGTGGGGGGAGGGGATGGGTGAAAGGCATCCCGCGCGAAGCGCAGTAGCTTAGATGTTCCATTAAATTATTATGAAAAAAAGACGATTTGTTGTACCGTTCTCGACTCTTAATCCTGTCTGAATTCAGTTTCCCAATCTCACACGAAGCGCGGAGGCTTAGACGTTTCATTAATTATTTTATAGAAAGAAGACAATTTGTTGTATACCGTTCTCTACTCTTAACCCTAATTGTCTGAATTCAGTTTCTCCCCCTCTCGCGCGAAGCGCGGGAGCTTCGACGTTTCATTAAATTATTAGAATAAGAAGACGATTCATTGAACCGACTCTAAATCATTGTCTGAATTTTCAAAAATGTTTCTTTGTCCGATAAAAAGTCACAGTTCTAAGGGGAACAAATTGCTGGCCGACCGACATAAAAAATACCACCGACTTCAACCCCACCCCCCCCCCCCCCCCCTTTAGCGACGCCCCTGAATGTAGAGTGGCCTGAGCGGGTAGGTACAGGGCGTGGTTCTAAACTTACAGAGACACTTCGATGAAGACACCTTATTTCATGATTGCGTGTGGTGAACTGCCATATGGGCTTTACAACTTTAAACCTCCAGGGTTTATTTTGCATAATTATATAGGGATTTACATGATCATTTATATAATATAAGGAAATAATGAATATTCAAATATCATAGGTAGCAAATAAAGGATGACTAACAGAGGAATGAAAACAAACAGACAGGAGAGGATGATCAAGCATAATGATGTGCACCACTCTATAAATGTGAATTACTAAGTAGCCTGTTCACACTACAGCTCTACAACAACAAAGCATTTGTAGCCTTACTTTTAAGCAGTTGAAGAAATTAATAAAAGTAGGCCTACTTGAAGAAATCGTTGAATTATAAGATATTCAGTTTATTTTATTAAGTATGACAAAACACACATTTAACACCTTTGGAAAAAATAATACCCCAGGAACGTGAAAAACAAAACTTTTATTGTCACACATGCCTATAATCGGACATATTTAAAAAACGGAAATGTGGCACCACCCACAAATATAATTCTGAGATCCTTCTTTGTCTTTAATTTGCACCTGAAAATAAATTCTTTGTTCCTCGTCTATGTCATCGCGGCGAAAAATTTCAGACTTTTCTTCTTTTCATGCAGCCTCAGACAAATGTGCCAAAGAAGTTTTGTCTTCTTGTGTTCCTGGAAACAAAGTTTGGGCAATAGTTTTCAAGTTCAGTTTATCTTTACGAGATTTATTATGTGTAATATTAAGCTTTGGTTGAGATTTCTTTGGGTCATTACTTATCAGAGAAGTTTTCAAGACAGAGAATGTTCTCTCGCAAGTTGCCGTTGTAACCGGGATTGTAAGGTAAATGAGAAGAAGGATGTGCACCTCTGAGATGATCTCTTATAGATTGGACTGTTGTTGAAAATCTCACAGATTGTTTTAATGTATATTTGATAGGTTTACTCTCATCGTCGCACACGTCTTGGAGGCTTGTTAGCTGCCGAGTTAATGCTACAAAGTCAATATCTCCGGCATACACTTCCCTCAACTCATAAGCACGAAACAAAATATTGGGGAGGGGGCTCATGATAACCGAGCCCGGCCGAAATTTTTTTTTTTTTGGGGGGGGGGGGGGGGGTGGCTCAAGGATATCCGGGCCCCTCAAAAATATCAGGGGGGCTCCGTGATGTTATCCGAGCCCCATCAAAAACACTTGAGGGGGGGGGGGGGGCGGTGATATCTTGAGCCCCAACAACATATGGGGGGGGGGGGGGGTTAAATGATATCCGAGATCTACCAAATATATTTTTTGGGTCAATGATATGCGAGATCCGATGTCTGAGCCCCCCCTCTCTCCTCCCTAAATAAATATTTATAAAATGTTTATATTTGAATGGTACGTCTGTAGATTATAGGTATACATGAGTTTTCATGCCTAGAATATAATCATTGGGGAGGAGGGGGGTTCATGATATCCGAGCCCCGCAATAAGTCTCGGGGGCGGCTCAATGATATCTGAGCCCCACTTAAAATATTGGGGGCTCAATTGTATCTTAGCCCCTAAGGACTCAATGATATGTAAGCCCCACCATCAATTAATGATATCTATAAGCCAAAAATATTGGGGGGGGGGGGGGGCTCAATGATCTCTGATCCCCTCCAATATTTTTTTTTGGGGGGGGGGGGGCTGCGCCCCCAATCCCCTCCCCCCGGTTCCTAAGCCTAATTACAGTTCAATGAAGTCTATTTTTTTAAACTTAAAGGGATTGGGTAACTTTGTTTTAGGTTCTGAAACAAAAAAATCCTGGAATGATAGTTAGGGCTAGTTCTGATCGGATAACGACCCAAATATCGGAGTATGGCTAGCTGCCCCAGGGCCTTTTCCTATATACGGATCAGAGAAAAAATACTTTAAACATTTCGGGGTTACTTTGATGACTTTCGGGGGCTCTTTTTGGCATTTCGGGGGTAATTCACCCCGAGCCCCCGTGTATTTTCCTCCTGATACGGATAAGTGAGTGCCCTGATGGGTCTACTTCTAACTCGTGTTTTTTTAGCCCTCCTTTCTTTACTTTTTCCTTTCCTTTCTTATTTTTTCAAAGAGGGGGGGGGGGGGGCGGGTCCATCGCCCCGTATATCCGCGCCTGAGTGACACCCACACAACTAACCTTATTTATTACCGAAAAAAAAAACTGAAAGAAAGAGCCCCTCGACACCATAGGTGTAAGTATTTTTCTATTTTTTTTCTAATTTGATACCAGTGATATACAGATGTTGCTGAAATAACCTAATTTTCCGGGATTTTTCCTCGCTTTTTAGTAAATTATACTTTCTATGCGTTTGTTGGAGAATGACATATATCACAATTTACAGTCAGGCAGTGCTTAATTACTATTCAGAGGCCGACATGTCAGGTCCCGCAGAACGGCGGGCTTGGGGGCTCAAGCCCCCCCTCCCACCCCCACACTTTTGAAAAAGTATATTAAAGAGAATTAAATAGAAAGAAATAGAAAAGAAAGTATGCTCATGTAACCGTAATTAAATGCCCATACCCCTGAGCTATTTCCGGGGGCTCTGCCCCCTGGACCCCATCTTGGGCCCTAAGGCTGGCCCCTGGATGCTAATCTGACCTTAATTGTAATGCCTAAAACCCCTGCGCTTTCGGGGGCTCCGCCCCTTGGTCCATACGCCAATTAGTGACCTGCCGGTGTCATGAATATGGTATTAAAATATGCTCATCTGACCGTAAGTACGAAGCCACGTACAATCGATTACAACAGTAATTGTGGGGCCAATATCACGAGTATGCCTTCATAGAATAAATGTTTTAAAGAAAATATTCACTTCTACTTTCAAAAGGACTGGCCCATTTGCTTTAAAAAATTGTAGAGAGTTATATTATGTAATTTCTAGAAAAAATGCCAACCACATGATTTACAATGAGTCTAAATACATTGATTTGCCGAGTTTCTTCCTTTTATCAATACAGTAAAACAATGGGGGGAAAGACTGCGCGGATAGCAATCCGCACGGATCGTCCCTCGGACGATCCGTGCGAGTCACGGACGATCCGTGCGAGCAGAAAACCCGCATATTATGTCCGACGGACAAACGAAACTGGTAGGACAAACGGCGTGGTCACACCGGTCACATCGGTCACACCGGCCGCGCCTGGGTGCATGCACTGATCAGCTAGTGATTCGCATTTGAGTTTGGCGCAATGGGGAACTTTGAGTGGCCATGGCAGTATGAATTTCCACCATTTTTCTCGTAAGATTGATTCTTGTATTATGTCTTTCTCAAATTCGTAGTGAATTCTAATCATGCTTCTATGGTTCAGATTGTGCGAAGAACGAATAGTGAGATAGGTGAAGGATTCGTGTATTTGGGCGGTGAAACTGTTAACGGTCCCATGTGTTTAGCTTTGTGTTGTCTAGACTCTAGGCCTATATTTGGTTGTATTCAAGCTAGCCTGAATCACACATAGCTGCTTTACTCTCTGGCTGTGTATTAAAAGCTGATTTCACTTAAAATCGGTACGTTAGTGACGATTGATGACACCTAAATAGCAGTAAAATATAATTTTGTTCAACTTTCTAAATCAAATTGTGAGTCCACTGTCAAACTTGCTGATCAGCCGCAGGCCGTATCGGCATGATACATCTGAATTTTATGAGTGTATTGACTATTCATGTATTCAAATGCTGCCTTTTAACACGTAGTGCGTGCATTAGTGCACAAAGAACTTTGCGCATTGGGCGCTGTAGGGCCGATCCGGTTGAGTGGCTACTAATTTAGGTGAGAGAGGGCCTTCTTAACTTAAGCGCAACTTAAGTTCAATGGCAATGTCACTAATTACGTCACACCACACAGAGATTTTGACATGTCATGCTTTAAACGGGTGACGCACTTCACACATGACTGACGCACACATGAAATTGCACACACATGAAATGGAAAAATCAACGAACATTTCATAATAAATTTCCAGTTTAAACCGAAAACGAAAATGAGAATTGTTAAAACTTGAAAAATAGTTACGTAAGACTTAAACTTAAGTGAAATACTTAACCTTTTAAGGATGCTGAAAAAAACTGTAACAAATAGAGGGTTTGACTGGAATATCACAATTTTGGTATCGAATAAACTAATAAAGCGAAAAATCGCACAATCATCTTATAACATTGAGTGAATGGAAGCCAGCGCACATAGAACTTTAGCTTACATTCAGCGCATGCGCAGAACGTTCATCCGATCTCAGCGAATTGCAACCTCATTTTACTAAATTGGCGCCGACAAGGGCCCTTCTTATTGGCTTATTGGGTATTTTAAGTCTTGTTAATTTGAATATTTCAAACACCTGCCCGTCATGCCTGTTCTATGGTAATTTATTACCTATTTTTTTTCTTCTTCAGATTGCAACCAAATTTGGAAACGAGGAAAAAGCAGCTACTAGCTTGGTGTGATCTCTTTTTAGCATTTCACAAACACCATAGAATATACACAGTAGATCTGAAGGAAGCAGCAAGCAGTGAATTATTTAACAATACAAAGCTCAACAGTATCCTTTCAAAAAATTTAAAATGATTGTAGAACAAAATATTGAATCTTTTCAATGATCTTTAGAATAAGTATATGTTTCTAGATTAAAAAAAACACTTATGTGCAGTTTGTATTTCTACTTTTTTTTCTTCCTTTATTTCCCTGTGCTTTAATATTATCATTATTATCATTATTGATATTATTATGATGATTATTATTATTATTATTATTGTCATCATCGTTCTTGTTATTATTTGAACAGATTGGTAGAACAGGCTCCATGCTTGACCAGGTAGCTGATGAAAAATGTATCTTTGTATCATGTTTATTTTGAGCCATTTTTGAGCTGGCTAAGCTGTTTTGTTGTTGTTGTTTTGTTTGTTTGTTTCATTCCTTAACCTTTTGACTTCAGGGAAGTTGTCAGGAGAAGGAATATTGTTAGTCTTGGAAGAATTAAGGCAGAAGGGTAAGTACTGATGAGATAGAACGTTCTTAAGGCACATTCAGAATTTCAAACATGACAGATAAGCATCATGTGGTGCAGTATATATATATATATATATTATTGATTCGTAATATATATATATATATATATATTTATTTATTTATAATGAGATTTGTAACTGTCCTGCACTTGATTTGTCTGTATCATTAGTTGGTATGTGTAAGGGCAATTATTGTTATTAAAAGAGCCTAGGTTTTTAATAATAATAATGATATTAAATTGTTTCTTTTATAGCACTTTATGAAATTATCAACTGATCAAAGTGCTTTACAAAACAAATACATCAATGAATTAAAACTAAACAAAAATATGATAAAAAATTTAATGCAATTAATTACAATGTAAAAAGGTGTGTTTTGAGATGTTTATTAAATACTTCAATTGACACACTACAGCGTAATTCACAAGGTAACCTATATCATTTAATATTTATTTTTGCCATGATTTGATGCATTATTTCAAAATCTTTAGGAAGTTCATTGCATCATATCTGAAAGCATCTTTATTGATTCGTAATGCGTAAAATATGACAATAACTTGACAAGAGATGGATCGTCTTGGCTACCTGGTAGGAACAATTTCCAAGAATGCTGAGAGCATGCAAATTGATAGTCAGGGTAGTGTTTGAGCACCTTGGGAGTATTTTATGTGGTGAAAGGCAGTTTACAATCAAAGCCAATATTTTTTAAAATTTCATATGACTATTTCTACCTGCAGGAAACATTGAATGGACAGATAAAGCCAAGACCAGATGTCTGGTAATGTGGAGGACACCTGAAGAATGGGGAAACCTCATTTATAAATGGGTTAGTATTCTATCTTTGATCATGAACAAAAAGACAGTGTTTTGTGGTATCAAACTTAACAATGCCTGATCCCATTTTGAATTTCAAGGAGAAAACTTAGCTAATATGAGAAGGAAATGTTGATACACATTGTTAGATTATTGACAGTTGAATCTGCCTACAGCACTGTAACATACATGCCAACCGTTCCGATTTTAACGGAACTGTTCCGTTTTTGAAGTTTTTATAGCCCTAAAAACAGAACGTTCCGATTTTGGGGAATTTGGCTTTCCATGCATAGCATTGATCCGATCGAGTGCTGAACGGATTGCATTGCGCAAGGTGCATGCAGCGTGCACTGATATGTACGTACAGTGCAGTGGCAGCGTGTTGCTGCGCGCCACGTGCACTCTGATATGTGTTTCCGTACGTAACATGTCCGTACGTAAATACTTGCGCTGGCAAATCTCATAAGTATAATTTCTATACGTTTGCATGCGCATATCAGCATGCATGCATTCGCTATCGCGGCTAGCGCACCGTATATGCATAGGGTCCCCATGCAAAGTACGTGTTTCGAGGTACCGTATACTTTGTGATTTGTGATTTGTCTCGGAAGAAAATCTGTCAAAATGAGCGGAACAGCAGCAAGACGAATTCAGAAGTACAAACAGGAATACAAGGAACGATTTCCTTTATTAGAGCAAGCACAAAAGGGGAGGAATATGCATACTGCTTTTTTTTGTCGGCAAGATGTCTTGTTCTGCTGACATTGATTTTGACAACCTCATTTACATGTAGCTCAATGAGTTACAATAATTTTGGATTGTTGACTGTTGTCTGGAAAGTTGAATACCATTATTGCCAGTCTCATTTTATGCATAGATCTATGTCATGTATAATTATTTAAAAAGTAACTAGACTTAAATGCATCACTCTGCATGAGTGGCTAATTAAATCTATGTCTATTATCTGCTCTGCCTCTGCCAAGGATAAATTAAAATGTGGAATTCACTTCAATCACTTTTTTGTTTGGTATGACACAAAAATTACCCATAAACTTGGGTTGAATTTTAGGGGAAATGGTCCCTAAAATAGGCTCAGATTGAACCAGAGAGCATCTGGAAACCCAGAGCTTCCAGGGCCCTAAAGCGGGCCCTGGACCCCGGCTAAAAGGACTTCGCGCTCGTGATGTGCGTTTTGCGCACATAGTGTACAGATTTCTGATTTTCAAATGTTGGCATGTATGCTGTAAGGGCTAGAACTACTTTAAGTTGTTTTAAATTGTTTCTGTAAAACCATTTGATAAATATTCAGATCATGTAATTGAATCTTAGACATTTTTGTCTTATTTCAATTTTGTTCAGGCCGGCAATAGTGGAATGACCAACACTGTATGTACACTGTACGAGATTGCACAGGGAGAAGACACCACAAATGAAGGTATGTATGACTTTGAATGAATAAACAAGAGTTAAAAAAAATGGGGGAAAAAATGAAATGAAATGAAATGAAATATGCTGACCTACACTGAAGCATATAACATCTTGTCTTCAAGCATATCTCCCCTCCCCCTCCCCATCCAACACCCCATCCCACTCCCCTCCCAGATTGTTAGAACATTTCACTCGCTTTAATTTTTGAAATTTGAAATTTACCAACCAGACTTTGGTTTGATTAAGTTATTAGTTTTATATGTATATTTACTATTTATAGTGCATGAATAAAATATAATTTACCTTTGATTTTATCTTCCAGAGTTCCATGGACTAGAAGACTGGCTGCTGAAGAGATCATTGAAATGTCTAGAAAGAGGAAGGAAGGCAGAACTAATGGCCTTTGATGGGAATGAAGGAGTTAAATTCTTCTGAACATTGATTTCTTATAAAGCTATGTGAAGTCACTCATGAATAGCTAGAAGGGCATTAATGCCATTTAACTGTTTATGAGTTAATGCCCTTCTAGTTCTCAGCTGGAAAAAAAATCTCAGTGGGCATTTATGGACTGGAAGTGATGATTTGCTTTAAGCCTATCTACACTGGTTTGACCAGAAGGGATTAGACCTCTCTGCGTGGTCACTGGCAGGTGGTTATCTCATCAACTCAGCTCTCAACTAACATAAGAAAAGGGGACCATGGAGGATCAATGGGTTGTCTGTATAGAGGAAGCAAGTAGCTACAAGTAGTGTAGTCCTGCTTTAAAGACCTTATCCTATGAAAATGCAACTTTATATCCATAGAAAGCTGAATGAACCTAGAATACAAATATAAAGGAGTAACAAATATTTTCTCTTTCAGTGTTGCACTAAAGCAAATAAAAGCCTTCAAATTACAGGTTAATATGGGTTTGACGCAGTTACGGTGACGACATAACACGTCCACCCGATCGGCTCGCCTATATAGCTGAGGCCATGAGCCATGCTTAATTAATGCAAAGTCATTGTGAATATGCATACTCCACGATGTCATCAGGTCAATGTTTTTTTTTTATGGTGAACAACTTCTGATTTTCCAAAGCTTCAGATTTTTTTTAAAGGGCTGTCATTGCTCTGACAAACCATAAAATAGCATATAACTGATCTTATTGTTATCTTTGGCTTATAAGCTTTCCATTGATATGTAATTCATCTATTGATACTTTCCCTTGCACTCCAGCTCAAGATATAATATGCTTTAATAGTATTTAATGCATTAAGCAAGGATGTTTTTGTTGTACAGTGTATATCTTTTTTGAAGGGGGGAGGGGGGGGGGGGGGTAGTATTTTAATTTTGGTCACCAAGCAATTTGTCTTTTACAAATCTCGTCAAATCAAATTAGTCTACACCCAGTTCATCTATCATTCGTTTGGTGTAATTTCTCATGTTGTGTCGTGTAACTTCAGTTCATCTCATGCCCATTGTGTGTGATACTTATTTTTCTATCATCTATGTGGGGCCTTGACGGGAAATGAATTATGTTGCTAGGAGACGATCCAAGACAGTCATTTGGGCTTCCTTGTCTTACCTGAATAATATACAAACCATATAAAAGCGTTAGTAAAGAAATAATAGCCTTTTTGGTGATCTGACTAAATCATACTTAGACCACTTGGTAATTTGATAAAGTAGTAAAACCACATTGACAAATTGGGTGTAGCCGAATATATTTAGTAGGAATAGGCAGTGCACAATTTTTCAGATAATTTATATTCAGAATAAAAAACAAGAGATAGAAGAAGAAAAAACAGGAAAATTCATTTCACTTGTTGCATTGCATTACAATTTTTTATTTTTCTCTTTCTCGAAAGAAAAAGGGTTTATCAAGGGAACAACACAAGTTGAATCACAAACCTGTGATTTGACCTTGCTTATATTTTATACATTTTAAAAAAGAAAGAAAAGAACGATGGAATGTATAGCAGTAAAATCATGTGTTAGCAACTTGAAAATGAAACCTGAATTCTGAATAGAAATATCCTTGCCTATGATAACCAGTGTGGATTAATAGTATGCAGATTCATATCTTATATTAAACAAGGAGACAATTTATTATGAAAGTTGCGCATTAGTTTTGTCGCTCAAAGGAACTTCCACTATCTTACAATTTGCAATATTGAATGAAAATTGGAATAATGATTGATGATAATAAATAATGATGATTTTTATATGGCACATTTCAGGTACACTGTACAAGTAAGTGTTCAAAACATTAATTTTATTTACCCAGCATTGAACTTAGTTAAAAATATTCTCCTTGATGTATAATGAAAATTTTCCACTCCATGAGAGTATGCACATTAATTTAATTGGTCTAAAGAACTTCTTTGCCACTGTGGTGTATGTTCTGAAGAGTTTGTCATGTATTTTCATGGACAAGGCAAAGCTCTGTGCGGTAGTGAGGTAATACTTAAAGTATGGCTCATGCTTGCCAAGCATAGCAATAAGCACTATTCTGTCACCTAAGGTGGAAAAAGTTTGCCAAACATGCTATACTAATGGCTCAAGTTTGGATATTGAATTAGCGCCATCTCTTGTCTGTATTTGACAAATTTAGTAATGGAGAAAGAAAGATAACAAGTTTTTATCCAGTATTTCCACGGTATTAGTGACTCTTGTAAGTTTAAGAGTGATCAATAGATGGAAAAAGCGATTTACAGTTTCCTTTTTCTTTGTTATCTGTTCTATTTTCCCCCAAAAAACATAGTGACTGGAGCAGGTAAAAATGGTTCTGAAAATACTTGTATTTTGGAGGGGAAAAGACTTTATTTTTCTTCATATGTTGAATGCGTTTTATTATTTTATGTAATATATATGAATAAATGTACATATTCTTTTAGTATGACTAAACAGCAACTGATTGGTATGTCAATTGTACTAATTCTGTGTCAAGACATTATATTTTTCTTATTTTTTCAGTGGCCTCTTCCATGAAAACATTCTTATTGAAAAGGAGCTCCTTGAAACAACCAGTCTGACTTTATATACCTTGGAAATATACCTTGGAAGTAGGCATTTAAAGTTAAAAACTTATTTGCCTCTCGTTGACATTCGGATGAAGAATCCATATTTTGGCACATGTTTAGTGGCGCTATACAGCAATTGACGAACATGGACAAGCGAAGGACTCCTCTGGGTCAAATTAATCTTTTCTTGACGACCAAAATTTCAACAAATTCGATTTAAAGCTGTTTAGTGACTTGCTCTCCACAACTACAGAGGAGAGGTTGTTCCATTCATTGATACACCTCTGTGAAAATGATCCATGTCTAAGCTTCGAGTAGACTTTCTTCTTAACGATCTTGTATCGATGGTCACGGGTTCTATTATCAGTTGGATGGTCAAAGAAGTGTGCTAGATCCAGTTCATCTAGGCCATGCATTATTTTGTATATCTGTATCATGTCTGCTCTATGGCGTCTGTAGGCAAGAGATGGTAAGTTGAGATATTTTAGTCTCTTCTCGTAACTCAAGTGTCGTAGCATGTGTATTTGGCGAGTTGCTCTACGCTGTACCTTTTCTATTTTCGTGCTGTCTTTTTTCAATACAGGATGCCACACCGTTGAGCAGTACTCGAGTCTTGGTCTTATAATTGATTTGTATAGATGTATAAAGCCCGTTTTGTCCAAATTAGAAAATGTCCGCTTGATAATCCCTAGCTTGCGATTTGCAGCAGCACATACTCCATCCACATGACGTGAAAACTTCAATTGCTGGTCAAAGGTTACCCCAAGGTCTGTTTCTACTTCAACGGCAGGAATAGGTGTATCTTCGTCTGATATGAAATAATCATAACAAGGATTTCTTCGACCATAGTGGATTACCTTGCACTTCTCTTAAATGGTAGTTGCCACTGATGGGACCATTTTGTGAGCTTTGTTAGATCTGCTTGTAGATTTTTGCTATCCAATGAAGGGTGAATTGGTGAGAAGATTTTGGTGTCATCTGCAAATAGTTTGACTTCAGATGCAGTGTTACATATAATATCTGGAATGTCATTAACATACAACAAGAACAGTGTCGGCCCCAGCACGCTTCCTTGAGCTACGCCGCTGACAACTTTTGATGCACTCGATGGGGTACCGTTTATGACTACCCGCTGAGTTCTTCCAGTCAGGAAAGACTTGATCCATCTATGCAGATTACCTGTTATACCGTAGGCCTCTACTTTTTTCAGAAGTCTAGCATGTGGGACACTGTCAAAGGCCTTGCTGTAATCCAAGTAGATACAGTCAATACTTCCCTTGTTGTCTAATTCCTTTGTCCAGGTTTCAGAAAATTTAGCAACTGTGTAGCACAAGATCTACTTCTTCTAAATCCGTACTGCTCCTCCGTGAACAGAGAGTTCTCATTCATATATTTGACAATTTCATCACGTACAATGGTCTCCATTAATTTGGAAAGAGAACTGGTTAGACTGACTGGACGATAATTTCCTGGTTTCTTTTTATCTCCTTTCTCACAAATAGGAGTCACATTGGCTTCTTTCCATGAGTCACATACCACGCCACTCGATATCGATTTGTTAAAAAGATGGGCAAGTGGCCGGGAAATGTCGTCCACTAATTCCTTCAGGATGCGATTGTGAATGTTTTCTGGTCCAACTTTTTAAACTTTTAAAGATTCACCTATTTGAAAACACGTACTCCTTTTGGTTTTTAGCACCATGCTTTATAATGACTTTTTATGCTTGATGTCCTGGCTTTATTTTTTGAAGATGTGGTAGGAGAGAGAGAGAGAGAGAGAGAGAGAAGAGAATGGGGAGAGGTGGAGAGAGAGAGAGAGAGAGACAGACGGACATAGCAAGGAGAGAGAAGGGGGGGGGGGGGGGTAGGATGAGAGAATGAGTGAGAGACAGGTACTGGTATTTTTAATATGAGAGTAAGTATCTATCAAGCATAAAGAGATCGGTAAAGATAAGCAATATTATAGAATAGATAGAAATTAAGGTAACTCAAGAAAGCAGAAAATCATTTTGCCATGAGTTTATGCATCATCTGAAATGTAGGCCTATATACATGCATAAAAAGGAATGTTACAGGGGGAAAATTGTTTTTAAAGAAAAAAGAGGAAGAAGGAAACTGCCTTTCCTACAGCTAGCTTTCGATAACATGATTTGAGATTTTAACAACAAAAAACACATAAGAAATAGATAAGAGTAATTGAGCAGGGCTAACTAAAATTTGGACTTCATTTGATGGTGAAGCTTCGAAAGTGTATATGTTATGCCCTTTACCCTGAAAATGAAAAACGCCAGGGCGGATAGTTAAATTATGGATTGAAGATTTTCAAAATGTTGAATCCTGGAAAATGTAATTTATACACTATGAACTTTACTAAGGGTGCAGCATTTAAGAAGTCCTGAAAAACATAAGGAATTAAGGCAGCAAAGGGATTCAGCTTTAGATAATTTTTATTTTATTAAACCTTTTAAAGGATCATTTCTGTTGCATGTTATACCCTCCCTTGTGGGTGCTATATCTTTGAGAAGGTAGAACCATAATTTTCCTTCCTATTCTCCCTTTTCTCTTTCTCTCTTTTGCCTTTTTGCTCCCCTTCAAGTGTCACCCAGGGCATGTGCCCCCTCGATCTACTCCCCTTGGATATGCCACTGCTCAATTTTTCCTAAATTTGGTTACAATCATTTTTCTTTGGGGTGGTATTGAACCTCCAGAACTCCTACTTCATAAAGCTCTGTTACATATACTACCACTGTGGCTCCATTTTATTTGAAATAACGATTGGGTGGCGGCACAGTAGGCCTATAAACACAAGGAAAACAAAACCACCCTCCGCCCCCCTCTAAAGAAATTAAAAAAAAACTCTCAGCGCAGTACCGTACTCTATATTTTTTTTCGCAGGAGAGATACCATAATCCGTATTATTTGTTGTTATTACTGTTCTGAGCTGAGAGAAGCTACCAGTACCACACCCGTGAAAGAGAAAGGCAATTTGGGGGACTTTAATTTGAAGCTTAAGAGGTTGGGGTAGTTCTTCTTTCCCTTTTGAATGTCTGAAGTGATGGTTTTGTGTATTACCCGAGAAGAGGGATTCAATGCTGGAAACATTACATGGAATTGACAGACGGATCATCATCGGCACTGTATGTGCACTGTGAAGATTGGCACAGGCTCTCCTCTGCAGTGACTTTGCCCTGAACTTTGGCGTGAGAGATTTGGAGAACACCCGACCCTTCGCATTATCATCGAGTGCAGCTGCATGCAGCTACCGTACATCATATGTACATGTTGCTTAGCTACATGTACATTATGTTACTGTGACTGATCAGCTGATACTGAATGAGTTTACTAGGTCGAGAAGCTAGAAGCTAGTAGAACCCTTCAAATTGCTCTTCGTTCCTTCTCTTCAGCTCGCTGAATCACCAATTAAGCAACATGGATAGAGCGTACGTAGAATCTTTTTTTGTTGTTTCTCTTTTAAATTTTGTTTTAGACCTAGTCTAGATCTACCTTAGATTCTAAATATTTTTGGATCAAAATTATATTTTTTTAAACTTTTGTTTATCATTTGACATTTCAAAAAGAAAAAAGAATCTGAATTCTGGTTATCTCAATTGACATTAATGATTTGTGATACCTTTAAAAAAAAAATTTTCTTTCTTTCAAATGATGAAGAATAGCTTTTGTGGTGTGTTCAATTTATTGATGGAAAATAAGAAACATTTTTTCCCTTTGATTTATTTAGGTCTATCTTGCATGTAGACAGAAATAACCGCCTGGTATGGGGAATTCTTTAATAAAACTGACATTTGTCAACCTTCCCCATGCACAGACGGTACCCCTAACAGTTTGCAAATTGTGGCAATTTTAGCCATAATCTGTCGAAAAACTTTCTCCCGTTTTTCTTTATCTAGACAATAACAGTTTGATTTTTAAAAATATGATTGGAAAGAAAATAGATGTAATTTTAATATAACATCGAAAATCTTAGTATAACATAAAAATATAACAACGAATACATGTAGGTCTACGGTAGCCATTTTTACTACAGACACTTTGATAACAATTTGATTTCCAGGTTTTTCCTTCAGATAATTCAGATGAATCTACAAACAATTTGATAAAAAGAAGCTTACAGGCAATTTTATGTTCTTTTTTTCAGTCTGCTTTTGTCGAACTGTTGAAATTAAAAATAATAATTAAGAATAGATCTAGATGTAATTTTATTTTAAAATTCCAATTGTTTACACTATAGCCTAGGAATTTAGGCATTTTAGGGATTGCAAATTGACATCAGTAAAACTCCATGGAAACAGTGAGCTACATTGTACAATGTACAAGTACAATGCATCTCTCAAAAGACAAAAAGCTGTGAAAATACACTAAATACAAAATGAGAGGAGAAGTATGAAAAAGTTACCTGCCGTCCCAAAAGATGTTGAAATTTCCTTCTAAATTACATGGCTTAGAGATTAAGAAATTAAAGGGCTATAATGATCTATAAAAATATGACTTTGGCATTCATTCTATGATTGGCTTTCCTTCAAATTTCTTTATTATATCTACATGTATGCATGTGCTTGATGCTATTACATGTGTGCATGTACATGTGCAGTACATACTGTAAGCTTCATAAATTCTATTACATGTACCGGTCAGGCGCGTACGCAGGGGGGGGGGTTTGGGGGGTTAAACCCCCCCTTTGGAAATTTTTTGTGTGTAAACCCCCCTAAAAAAAAACCTAAAAACCCCCCCCCCCCCCCCCCCCCCCCCCCCCCCCCCCCCCTTTTGGATTTTTTTTTTTTTTTTTTTTTTTTTTTTTTTTTTTAATTATTAAAAAAAAAAAAAAAAAAAAAAAAAAATTATTCCCATGGCCGACCTAAAAAAGGTGACCTTACCCCCCCCCAACGGAGCAAAATGTCAAATTTCCAAATTTCGAGACCAAAAAAAAAAAAAATGTGTCCTCTTACCCCCCCCCCCCCGCTTATTCAGCGGCTGGCTGAGTCGTTGCGAAATTTTCGGACCGATTTATAAATGTTAAAACCCCCCCCTTGAAAAAATCCTGCGTACGCGCCTGGTACCGGTACATGTACTTTGTAGTTACTAGAATACTCTGTTCTGGGTTTTTCAAACATACTGTACAAGTACATGTACATGTATATCCAAAAGTACAATTTTTTCCCTCTGGAACAACTATTTGTAGGAGTACCAGATCGAAAATATTGTTTGTGAAGTACTTTACAAGTATATTGAGCATACATGTAGGGTTACACTGAGGTCAAGTCAAGCAGAGTTCCTGTTCATTTGTAGACATATACTATAATATAGTATTACTATAAGTGCAGTATTGCTTAGTGACTATTGCTTGAAATAAAGTAGACACTCTCACACTGTGTCATGGGTGACTGCATATTATGCCATAGACTTGGTGTGACTTGGTGTTAATGTGTCTACTTTATTTTAAGCAATACTGTACATGTACACTGTAGCTAGAGACTTCTGCAATTTTCTATTGTCTACTAGGATTTAGAAGGTAGTTACATGTAGTTCTGTGTTAATACTCAAAATTTATGAGCTACATGTATCACCCTCTAAGTCTAAGCTTGAAACAAATTATGTACATATATGTACAAGTACATACATGTATGTACTTGCTCTTGTAATGTATGATTTGTTAAATATTTTCAAAGTTTAATATGTTCATTGTACAACTTTACATGTACATACACCTGTACATGTACATGTATGTATCATGTATCCATGGGATGAAATCGTAAAAGTAAAGCATAAATTCAGGATGAAAAAGAATTTTGTGAGTTTTCAAACTTGTATCTCCCACTTTCAGTTCTGCAAAATATTGGAATAGACCACATCTAATTCAAATGTGAAATTAAGTACAACTGTGCAGTATGTCCAAATATTTAACAGTTGTAAATTTGAGGGAAAAATGTTTTGTACATATACATGTACAATATGTTCTTATTAGAGCTTTCTTTGTGCACATTGTATGCAGTGTAGGTTCATTTAGGATAAATTTTTATTTAGGCTGTTGTGAATGAATTGTAATTTGATCACCCAGCCACTCATTTATATACATCATGGGTTACACAGAGATGCCAACTGTTCCGTTTTTGCCGTATTTGTTCCGTTTTTTCGCTATGAATACGGCAGTACGTTTTTTGTATGTTTTGTTACGTTTTTTTAATTTTTTTTTTTTTTTTTTAGTGATGTTTTTTTTTTTTTAGTGATGTTTTTCTTAATTTCTGATCATGGGCTTTGTGTCATAAGTGTATTATGCACCTACATCTTAAAACGATGCGCGCAGGATGGTGATACGGGCCCCAAACTGCGCACATTGCGAACAACCCACGTGTAATGTATGCACGTCGCGCTCCGATCCAGGTATGTATACGTGGTACTGCCTGGTTTTTTAAGCTCCTCGATTGGGCGATATGTTAAGTTGAGAGATTTTTTCAAAAATACTGTTTTTTGCTCTTAAGAATACTTTTTTTTGTTGAAGAAGGTTGGCATCTCTGGTTACATGCAATATTCAATCATCAAGTAGCAAAGTCCATAAAAAGTTGCCATACTGTTACAGGAGATTTTAGAAAAATATACTTGAGGGGTCAGAGGTTAATCTAACCTTTGTGAGGCTTGGCCATGAAGGTGGGCTGTTCTACAACGGTGAAGACATAATATGTGTTTACATGTATTATTGGCATTTATTGAACTAAATCAGAACTTAGAAGCCACTATTTTTGTAAGCTTGTGAGCATTTGAGTTTGCAGTCATACTTACATAAACTTACAAAAAGTAAATGGCCATTCAGAAAGCAATATTTGGTACATGTACTGTACATGTAGGCTTGCAATCTTGCAAGGCAGCAAGTAGCAAGTTAAATTCTAAAGTAACTAGTTAAGTGAATATAAATTATAGTTGCAGTTTTAGCTCTTTGATTAGTTTGAATAGATACTGAGGGGAAGGAGGGGGAAAATAGAAGAAGAAGAAGGAGAAAGAGGAGAAGGGGGAGAAGAAGAAGGAAAAGGAGAAGAAAGAAGAAGGAAAGGGAGAAGAAAGAAGAAGAAGAAGAAGAAGAAGAAGAAGAAGAAGAAGAAGAAGAAGAAGGAGGAGAAGGGGGAGAAAAAGAAGGAAAAGGAGAAGAAAGAGGAGGAGGAAGGAGGAGGAGAAGAAGGAGAAGCAGGGGAGGAGGAGAAGAAGAAGAAGGAGGAAAAAGAGAAGAAAGAGGAGGAAGATGAGAAGTAGGAGGAGGAAGAGGAGAAGTAGTATGAAATAGAAGAAAACAGAGGAGAAGGAGAAGGAGGAGAAGGAGGAGGAGGAGGAGAAGTAGGGGAGGAAGAAGAGGAGGGGTAGTAGGAAATAGAAGAAGAAGAAGCAAGAAGAAGAAGAATGAGGAGGAGGAGGAAGAAAGATGCAATCATGTGGTGAATTATCATTCATGCTGTACAGTGTAAAAATGAGGCTGTAGTTACATGTACATTACATACATTTACATACTGTAATCGTAGAGCTATCTTTAATTCAAGATGAGTCATGGAGAGACGTGGATAGTGAATTTTTTTTCCAATAGTGCCGCTCATAATTGAACATCAGTGTACAGGTTTATCAAAGACTTCCTGATGTTAAGCTAAAAGGATGCTAGCACACAAATCCCAATTCTCATTTTAAACAGTGTCAGATGGCCGGAAATGTCATGACATTAAGAACGTGTAGAGGTTTGCCCTTTTTATGCCTCCGTTACGAAGTAGCCGGAGGCATTATGTTTTCGGGTTGTCCGTCCGTCCGTCCGTCCGTCCGTCCGTCCGTACGTCTGTACGTACGTCTGTACGTACGTCCCGTTCTCGTGATCACGTTATCTGAAGAACGGATCAATGGATTCCTACCAAACTTTGGTCATATATGTATCTAGCAAAGTCGATGAACTGATTAGATTTTGGGGTCACGAGGTCAAAGGTCAAAGGTCACAGGGCTCATTATGTATGCAAAAACAGCTCGTGATCGCGTTATCTGAAGAACCGATGGATGGATTCCTGCCAAACTTTGGTCATGTATGTATCTTGTAGAGTCGATGAACTGATTAGATTTTGGGGTCACGAGGTCAAAGGTCAAAGGTCACAGGGCTCATTATGTATGCAAAACGGCTCGTGATCGCGTTATCTGAAGAACCGATAGATGGATTCCTGCCAAACTTTGGTCATGTATGTATCTTGCAGAGCCAATGAACTGATTAGATTTTGGGGTCACGAGGTCAAAGGTCAAAGGTCACAGGGCTCATTATGTATGCAAAAACAGCTTGTGATCGCGTTATCTCAAGAACCGATTGATGGATTCCTGCCAAACTTAGGTCATGTATGTTACTTGCAGAGCCGATGAACTTATTAGATTTTGGGTAACGAGGTCAAAGGTCAAAGGTCACAGCGCCCATTATGTATGCAAAAACAGCTTGTGATCGCGTTATCATTAGAACAGATTGATGGATTCCTGCCAAACTTAGATCATTTATGTATCTTGCAGAGCCAATGAACTGTGTAGATTCTTGGTTCATAAGGTCCAAGGTCATGGGCTCATTATGTATGCAAAAATAGCTTGTGAACGCATTCTCATTAGAACTGACAGATGGATTACTATTTAACTCTGGATATCTTGCAGAGCCAATGAGCTGAGTAGATATTAGGATCATGAGGTCAAAGTTCAAAGGGTCATATATGTATATGAGAAATTGTTTGTAATCACGATATTCTGAGAACCTGTTAATGGATTACAATTGAACTTGAATTTGAAAAATTTCTTCTGTTTTGGTTTGTAAAATTGCTCTATGACGGAGGCATCATTTTCGACTGCGCGCAGTCGAATTCCATCTAGTTGTATTGGTTACGGTTTCATATATTGTGCTAATTTTGTAACAAGTTATGGTTATGAGGTTTGCCCTTTTTGTATTGGTTACGGTTTCATATATTGTGCTAATTTTGTAACAAGTTATGGTTTTTGCACTACTCTGTTCAGCAATTTAAACATGCGTTATAAACGTGCCTTTTTAAGGGCATGAAGCTCTAGAGTTTTTGAAATTCCTGAACAATTTGTTTAGTGTCACACTGTGTGTTTGTTCACCTGTCGATTTGATGAACAAAGAATATTTTTTGTCCATTTTTATTTGCAAGTTAAAAATTGATTAGAAAGATTCATTGTATAATGGACATATTCATTTATGACTGAAATACCTGTCTGTCTTGATTTACCAAAAAATCCAGAGATCTAGAGATACCAGTTCCTGAATTCTGCTTTGATTGATTATGTTATCAGCATTTAAACCCAGCATAAATATACACAGTATCATATTAGATGTGTACAAGTCTGCAATGTTTGATGTATATATTAGATAATGGTATCAATTACAATCATCCATTACATTTACAACGTTGTTCAGAAATGGTCCATGAACCACATTTTGCTAATGGGACACTTCACAAGTAATGGAGGAAATACATCAGCTTACTTGCTATCTACTCCAGATATAGACTTTTAAAGATAAAGACCAGTTATGGTCATGTGATTGCATTGTGAAAGAAAAATTGTGGAATCGATCAGAAATGGTTGATCATCTACAGTAGCATATTTATTGGTGTGTACTGCAAGGTTCTGGAATCATCAAAATGATCAGAAATTTGGCCCAGTCTTCGTAAAGTTACAAGCACTGTACTCAGAAAGATGTATATGAGACTACGACACGTGCGTTTACCTCTCATATCCCAATAGATAAACTAATTTACCAAATATAATCAAATAGTAGGCGGTTTCCCGGCAAATTTTTTATCATCATGTATTACTCAAAACATATTCTTTCACGTGATTGGTAATAAGAGCTTCAATTTCAATTTTTGAAATTGGGGCATTTTCAATACTGGTCTTTACCTTTTAAACAGTTCATATTATTTTAGCCAACACAATGTTTTCTGACATACACCTGTACAAGTATTTACAATAATTGTAAATATAGGTTATATACAATAATAATGAAGGATTTACAGGTCTACACAAAAACATGCACTCCATGAAAGTGTACAGTACTGTTCAATCCTTCCATTGATGATGCACTACATGTTGAAGAGCTGGTACATGCTCCATATGGGAAATGGGTGTGTGCAATTTCACAGGTTGCACTGAGCAATGCTGCACAGCAAAGTGTGCAGAGTCTGCACACACTCAACAAGGCTCATTTCGCACTAAATGTACACCTAGGCCTACATAGGTATAAATGTACATGTCGTAGCATCACTTTATTTATGAATTTGATGTCCATTTTTTATTAGTTAATCTTGATTTCACGAAAGCTTTGAATGGTGAAATGATTTATCATATAATTAGGAAAAGAAAAGATTCCCTATAAATCACTGGGAGGAGCTAGTGATATACTGTATCTACATGTAGAATATACATGTACATTTAGCAAGCAAATTGATTACATTAACATATCAATAAAGTGTTTTGTAATACTAGAAAGACTTTGGGTGAGAATTTTTGTTACTAAAATCTGCAAATGGTAGTAAAATCTAACATTGAATTTTGAAATAATGTTGGGTCTTGGTTTTACAAGCTTACTGGTATTATATTAATGTACCCTAAACTACCCTTTTTGATTAAAGCAAGAGTATGACATGATTGGGGTCTGGTTTGAATTTGGAGGTGTATTTTTGGAATTCATGAGTTCATGAAATATAATCTCCCTCAAACAAAAAAACCCAACATATGTGATTTGATGACGGTGTCTTCTTCCACGAGTCTTAGATGACGTGCTCTATGTACAGGAGCATGACTCACCCTCCATCTAGATGCACTGTGTAGATGGGGGTATGAAGTCACTCGTACGATGTCGTCACCATGATCGTCTTGACACATTAGTTCTACATGGCTGGCCTGTAATGCGTAATTCCTAATACTTACTCAGTAATGGTGTTGCAATTGGTCATTCCTTTTCCCATTTCGTCACATTACATAATTTACAACTCAATACTGTACAGTGCGCAATATGCAATGTAACTAAATATAATTTGCCAAAAATGAATACTGAATGTAATATTAAAACACACAAAAGATGCATGTAGAATTTAATTTTTTTTGTTTCAAGATTTTTCTCAAGTTTAGAGATTAAAACAAAATTAAGACAATGATTACATATCTAAAAAAAAACTGTAAGTACTTGATTTTTCAAATTGTGTTAAATAGGATTTACATGTACAGTACAGTATATACTCCTGATGTATTTGTTCTTATTTCAGAATTCAGATGAGTAATGAAAATGAAATGGCATTCTTTTCTTAGTACATCTAGACAGTTGGGAATTGTATTTCAATACTAATCGATATCATTCACACAAACAGTGGTGTGGGATGAGGCATGCAAAAATGAAATCAATATAAATCTATATTTATATTACTGTTGGAATAATGAGGAGTGAACTACATACTGTTCAGAGCAATATTGCTATGTACATGATCACATGCACATGTATTTGTAGTTATGAGACAAACATACACTGTAAATTGTAACATGTGTAAAATTTGGGGGTTCTGACTTTAAAGCATTCTTTATAAAATATACATTTACATGTACCTGTATGCTTTTATGCCTCATTATTTGTGAATTGATAAACAAGCCATAGAGAGTAAAGTTTGAATATGAGAGAGGGGGGAATGATTCCTGTAAAAAGGAAGATTTATTATATTTTGCTTGTTTTGCATTGACGGATCTCGTACTTGTTGTTATGTAAAATGAGAAAAATAGCCTAAATATGAATGAAAGAATGGTCAGCAGGAAATAAATTCTGTGTACATTACTTGTTCCTAACATGTATCTTTTGTCTTTCTCACAGGGAAAAAGATGAGAAAGAGAGACCAGAAAAATCCCTGCAGGGTATGCCATACATGTGGAAGGGTTTCCTAAGCAACACCACACCATTCACCCATGATATCTTAAAGACAAAGAACATTATCAAGATCTCACTCGGGAGCAAGCATTGTGCATTTTTAACAAACCAGAGATCGGTGTATACATACGGTAATGGGGAATATGGTCAGCTTGGTCATAAGAAATTCACAGACGTTACAAAACAGCCTGTCCTTGTGCAGGAACTGAAGAGCGAGAATGTTGCAGATGTCGTCTGCGGAAACAACCACACAGGAGTGGTGTGCGAAGATGGGATCGTCTTTTGCTGGGGGGATTCCACCAACGGACAATGTGGGATTGGTGTCTCAGAGAAGGTCAATATTCCAACGCAAGTTCATATAAGTGATGCGGACTGTGACCCGGTGATCACGCAGCTTTCTTGCGGGGACTCCCACACCCTTGCAATGTCCACGCAAGGCGAGGTCTGGGCCTGGGGTACTGGTCCACAGCTAGGACTCTCAACCGGTTCCACCCCAGTGTTATCCCCAAAGAAGGTCAGTGCCCTCATGGGCCGGAAAGTACTCCAAATGGCCTGCGGAGGCACCATGAGTCTTGTGCTCGTCCAAAGACTGAAATCGATGCGGTCGCCTGGCAACAAGTCCAACGAGCCTGAGGAGGAAGGGTCTGGATCTAGCCTAACCTGCCAGGACACTGTCTACACAATGCATGATGAAGGTGACACTGTTATCATATCAGACAACTCCTTGTTGTGTCCTGATTCCGGGGGCACCACATCTAGGAGTAGGAGTATATCACCTGATAGCATTGATGTGGCAGCCATACATGCGCAGCAGGCAGAGTGGGCGGCTGCAACAGAGGCAGTGGATAAGAAACGAAGAGAGAGAGGATCAACCTCTTCACAAGGTAGTAGTGAAGGTATGCATGACCCCCTCCTTACTAACCCACTAACTTCCTGTAGATCACCAGATCATACAGTGCTGTAAGTTGTAGTTTGATACAAGGTCATGTAGTTGTAGTTGTGACCCAATCCATGTTTAGTCTGTCATGAAGAGAGTAAATCAGTGGGCATTTTAAAGAGTGAAAGTGAATTCTCACAACATACAGTAATAGGTCCAGGATATCTTTCAAGATCCTTAAAAAAATGAGGACAAAGGAAAGATCTAATATGCTGTTGAAACATGTACCATAAGATGTAGGGCATATAAAGTTACTCCTGGGTATGTGAACTGGCAACTTTTCATACTCTGATTATTAATGTAAATTAGTTTTATAGCCTTCCTTTGTAGGCCATGTAAAGTAGACTTAGACCATTTTTCATTATAGTATGTTAAACCCCTGAAATCCCAAACTTCCACCCGTGTGGCACAACTTTGTAAGAATTAATGATACACACCTGTATGAATTTTACATTTGTTCTATTTAAAATGAACTTGAAGTGAATTCAGTAAATGAAGTACATGTATATTTATATACATTTAGATGAATACTTTCACTGGCTTTAGGCTTGTACACTGTAGATGCAGAGTAAAGCAGCTATATGTAAGGATACAATTTGTTTGATAAAATCTAACCGTACTAACAAGGCCATGAAATGCTATGAAGAATTTTTACTGCATGGTTTGAGCACTAGGTAGATTTATATTTTTTACATCTACATGTACATGTAGGGTACCATTAAAATAATTGACCAAAGTAATATTCTACTAAAACATGTAATGTACAAAGAAACTTTGTCCTGCTAAGGTGAATACTAATCTGTATGTGAGCTTTCTCATTTGTTTTATGTCATTTTGGACGAGTATCATAGAAGAAATGTCCTCTGAAAAGAAGAACGTTTCTTTCAAAATTCAATTGCACGACCAGACATCAAGGTTCCTTATCTTTAAAACATTTTATCAGAACATGAAAAGAAACGTTAGCAATTCAGAAACATTCAGGTGCAGATATTTTTACTTTGAAGAAAAAATTCTGCCTTCTAAAAGTTCTAGTGGGGTTATACATGTACTGTATGTACTTTACAGCATGTGGAATGTCTTGACACTGCTCTTTAGGAAGCTTTAGATTTATATGCATCTTGTGGAAGCATGCTGAACATTTTTTTAATGGATGACTGCTATGCAATAATTACATGAAGGCTTCACACATGGACACTGAGAGAGACACTAAGAGATAGAGAATGAGAGACAGAGTTAAAGAGAAAGAAGCAGAGAGAGAGAGAGAGAGAGAGAGAGAAAGTGTGTGTGTGTGTGTGTATGTGTGGGGGGGGGGCTGGGGTAAAGAAAGCAAGCATGATGGCATATTGCATTTTGTTAAAGTTATCATGTAATTAATTAGCTACTTTTCCAAACTTTGTGAGAGGTTTCTAGAGCTGCCAACTAGTACGGATTTCCCGTAATTGGTACAGAAATTAACGGTCATTACGGAATGCTGTCTAAAAATTACAGATTTAAAAAAATAAAAATAAATATGATTTATCCGACTGACATGCGAAAGAGTCCTACATACATGTACCCCAAGACGAACATGTACATGTATGGAGTAATATTAAAATTTAAAGCAATTTATGTACACATGTACATGCTTGAAAAGACATACCTAAACCGTGTCTGCTTATAGAATCAAAACATATTCCAATAATCACAAAAATAAACCCCTTTCTATTCTGAATCTGATATTTCATTTCATTTCCCTTCTTTCTCTTCTGGTTTTATATATACCTTAAAATACAAAAAATATATTTCAAAGTAGAAACAAAATAATTATTGAAAATAGTGCCAGGCATTTTGACTTCTTTTCTGCTTTGCAGGTACCTATACTTTGGAAGACTCGAGCGGTAATTTGAAGAGAATCAAAGAAGAAGCAAGTGAGCAGAGTGGTAGCCAACCCAACGGTGTCGCCAAGAATGGCATTGATGGAGGATGCGCAGAGGAAGATGAAGATGATGTCTTTACAACTTCTAAGGGCACGAAAGAACTTCTGGCAGAGCAGTTGAAGCCTCTCAATATACAAGGGAGTCCAGCGCAAGGTGTCGCCCCTCAGCAGCGACCCGGTCCCAGTACCCGTATCCTGGCCTCGCTGCCGCAGTCTGTGGCCCTCCGACTGGAGAAGATCATGATGCCCCGGACCAGCCTGACGGAGACTATCTCTCGGGCTAGCAGTGATAACTCCATCTGCGAGACAGAGCTGATCATCAGGGATAAGGATGCTCAGGCCCTGGAGTCTAGCTGTAACCTGCCTGATCGGAAGCTACGGACGATGTCCCCTCTGATGGGTGGGTTGGATGATCTGGTCTATCAGACAGAGGTCTGGAGCTTTGGGAAAGGCACCATGGGACAGCTGGGTCAGGGAGATACACTTGACAAGTAAGTTGTGTACAGCCATAGAGGCAAGAAGTAGGGGTGCTATAATTTGTGTACATGTCTCGGCTTATTGTAGCTCACGATATGACTGTTTAAGAATTTTAAAAAAGAGAGCGGAAGTGAGGAAGAGAGAGGATGATAGAAAGAAGAGATAGAATGATGGAAAAAGAGAGAAAGAGAGAGGATGATAGAAAGAAGAGAGAAAGAGAGAGGATGATAGAAAGAAGAGAGAGAGAGAGAGAGAGAGAGAGAGAAAGAAAGAAAGAGAAGATAGAGAATGAAAAATACAAAATGGGGAAAGATAGAAAAGAGAGAAAAAATAAAATGCTATGGAGCTACAAATTGTATACACAGCCGTACAACACACCTGCCTGTCTGTAATGTATACTTCCCGTACAAATAGTTTACTGCATGAAACAGGTAAATGCATTTGATTAAATGTCAGAAAGGGTACAGGATGACATTAAATTGACACTCAAAAGGGGGAGATGAAATACATACATGTACATGTATAATGGCATTTGAAGATCTAACTAAGATGTAGAACAATTATTTTGAGATAAAAAAGAAAATTAAAAGAATAAATTTGTATCAGCATCAAATATTTCTTATCATATTTTGTAATGCAATAGTATGTCACTTTAAGAATTTAGTGATAGAGGCTGAAGAATTATGGTAGTACAATGTTTAAAAAAAGTATACAACATTTAATGCATGTACATGTATGTTTAACAGTATAGGACACCTGTATCCATACATACATGTACATGTATTCAAGTTACTGCGCTTCATTCAAAAGCATATGGTGAGCCCATAGGAGTCTCAAATAACACACATTATTAATCTAGGGATAGGGTAGTGGGCAGTAAATTGAGTGGTACAGACACGTCGCCTGATATTACTAGTGTTATAAAGGTTAGGGTGTCTACAGACCAATTTATGCCAAACTGAGGCATGCCCCTAGGGAGATCGCACCATTTTGTCTCGCCTTCGCATTTATAAACAGACAGAAGGAAGGACTTGAAGTCTTGAATGCATAACCACATCAAATATGGAGTCATTCCCATGGTCTATTATACTAGTACTCAGTACTTTTTCTGTTGAGTTTTAGCAATATGTTCATTTGAAGAAAAAACAAAAAGGCATTTCAAAGACTACAATGTACTGTGATGTACATGTACCTGTATGCATTGTACTACTTGTAAAATATGTATGGTGTAAACAGAACTCCTGAACAGAATCCTTTTGATACTGCTATTTTCTTCTCTCCTGTTCCAAAGGTTAATTAAAACTCATGAATGTGAAAGGGCAGACAACAAATAATCTTATTCACTTCTACAGATAAGAAACTTCTTTTTTCAACATTCACCTTTTCAAGCCATTGAGAAGCATTTTTTAAACTAGGATTTTTGAATTTCATGGTTTATAAGGTGGATTTTATTTTAGTGTACAAGTAGCATCTGTTTTGATCATAATTGTTTCATTTTCACTTAATTTAGCTTAATATATTCAGAAATTTGTTATTGATATTTGTACTTTGCATGTGGTCATTGGACACAGTTCATGTTGTTGATTAACGCCAATGGTTAAAATGTGTGTATCCATGAACAAGATATAGCAACAGAGTGGATATAAATTATAATAAGTGACACATGTGGTCACTTAAAGTGTGCAGTAGGCCCCTATGTGGATTATTTACTGCAATAGGGGTCATATGTTCACCCCTGGCAGGAAGGGGTGGTGATCTTAATCGGCTTAAAATGGCTAACATGTGTAGCTGCAAGAGAGAAATATTAAGTTTAATTTCAGTCATCTCATTACATGAAGCACATGTTTTCATCTCCTTACATGTATATTCCTTGAATTTCTGATTTTTTTGTTTGTTCTACAGATATAGAAATGTATACATGTAGGCCAAAATTAATGATTGCACAATTCTTCAGAATTTTTTCTGCTTTGAAAATATCTTTTCTTTTAATACATCATCTGTTTGTGGGGGGGGGAGCTCTTATGTTAATGCCACTACTTTTCACACACTCTCATTCTCCTCCCTCCCTACGAGACAGATGTTCGTTCGTCCTTCAAACAATACCCAACCCATTCATCACTCTTGTGTGTAAACACATGGGATTGCATATGGAGACGGGTAATATTCATCAAAGATGCGGTTGGATAGGATTTGTCTGGAAATGTTTAGACTTTAGAGGAGACATAGATAATGAGCTTTTTAAAGGGAATACTCAAAAATAATCCTCGGAAATCAGTGATTTGTTTGTATTTTATACATTTACATGTAATTTGTGAGGTCTGTGACGAGTGGATGTTTTGCATATATCTACGAGTACCACCTACACATGTACGATCTCGATTGTTCATAAATAATTTGACTACTGTGCATTTGCACTCTGTGAAAGGGATATTATCAGCAGTTTCTCAATCTCTTGAAAACCCCTTCATTTGCAGACATTTATATCAAGTGCAGTCAGATGAAAATTGAAATGTAATCGGAGCTATGCCAAATGGGAACGTTAGACATCAAAGATACAATCTGAAACATATCAAATGAGTTTCATTCATTGTGTTTGACATGCAGGAAGTTTGCAGGGATCTTTTGGTAATTGAATCTATTGGTCAAATTTATCAAATTACAATCCTGGAGCACTACTCTTTGCTTTTTAAAATGTAATGGCATTACAACGAAATTTTCATATACCGGTAACGATATAAATGCCGATGCTAATTAGAATATAAATCTAAAGGGTAGAATGCAGGCGATGGTAGAAGAAAAGATGTACATGTACAAGAAGGGGGGGGGGAATTTAGACATGTATAATAAAAGATACACATATAAATGGAGAAAGGAAGAGAAAGAGAGAGAAAGAGAAAGAGAAAGAGATATATATGTACAGGGGTGTATATAGAGATAGAGCGAGAATGTTTCGCACCATGTATACATGTACATGTACAATGTACATGAAATAATCTGCCAGTCTTCTTGATTCAAGTCAGTTATTCTCCTTCAACAGTAAAAGCAAGCATTAATTAGATAATGAAATTCTTGTACTTCCAAATGTTATGACCGATACAACACTGCAACTTAAGTGAAATGTGTTTAATGCCAAAAGCCAGGCAACTACCCAAGTCGTCATAAGGCATGTTGCCAATAGTCAATACAGTCTGCATATTTGTTAATGTTATGCAGGCTAAATTGAGTTGAATGCCTGTGGGTATGAATGACCTGAATATAGCCCTGTCCAATTGAGTCACAATTCCTTAATGCCATCTGGCCAGCCTTCGTCGTCGTCATGAGTAATGAGCTCCTTCAGTAGCTAATGTCAAGACTACCTGTATGCGGTGACTTGACGGAAAAGCCTGATTTCCTCTGCCTTAGAGCCAGGCATTCATTTAACCTTGGAGGTGAATTTCTAGATTTGTCAGTTGATCCGATATTGACCTGACAGAACAATTTCAAATATTCCTAGAGCCAAAGTTACTCATGGACTTGTTGAAAGCGATGAAAGGATAGAAATTCATTCTTTTGAAGTAACTGTTGACCATGAAAGAGACCTTCTTCCTGTAGCCAGATTTGTCAGGGTCTCTAATTTAGGAAGTTATTTCCCCGGAGAAGAATGAAAGGGAAGATGCTATCGACCATGAAAAGATTTGAGCTGTGAGCTGACTATACAACTCTTATTCAGTCCCAACCAAATTTAGTCATCCCCATTTTGATTAGTAATTTTTTACACTGCATGAAAGATACCGGTACATCAATTTTCATTCATTTCAAGTAAAGCAAGGTCACTGGGTGAATCATTAATACATGTTTTAATTAGGAAAATTTTATTTAAGTGTACATGGAGACCTATCCTTAAACTCTACTTTACATGTACATATAGTCATATTATTACTACCGGTAGCCATTTACAACTATTATTGGCAAAAATGGCAAGTATTACTTAGTTTTGGCTGATTCAGATTAATCATGGAGACATTGATATTCTACATGAAATTATTATTCCTGTATTCATACTTTCATCATTTATTAGCAACTTGTATGTGTGAACCTCAGTACTGTAAATTCTCATTTCAACATCCATTCAGCCTATTGATGAATTTCACTTTTTTTTTTAAAGTTTGCATTGTGAATTAAAAATTAATTTTGGTTATAATTGTTATTTACATACTTACACGATTGATATACAAACATTGATTATTTCAGGCATACACCTAATACAATCAAGCAACTCAGCAGTAAGAGCATTGTGCGCATTGTGGCTGGAGCATCTCATTGTGTGGCTATCTCAAGCAATGGTCAAGTCTATACCTGGGGATGTAACTCAGATGGTCAGCTAGGACACACCGGTCAACTGGTCCCAAAGAGAGTAAAGGTAAGTTAGATGAAGGAGGAGAAGAAAGAAGAAAGAGAAAGAATGCTGGGGGAGAGAGATAGAGAGAGAGAGAGAGCGGGGGAGAGAGCAGGGGAAAGAGAGGGAGGAAGAGAGAGAGAGAAGGGAGAGAGAGGAAGAGAGGATGGAGGGAAAGGAATGAGAGGGAAGGGGCTGGGATGGAAGGGGAGAGGAGTGGAAAAGAGGAGAGAAAGAGGGGAAAGGGCTGGGAACAGAGGAAGGGAGGGGGAAACGGGGAAGATCATACACCGAAAAGGAACACCCCATAAAAAGGAGAAAAGAAAGAGGGCAAAGGATGTATACACATGTAGGTACAATAAATTAAACAAAGGACCGAGAAAAGGAGAAATAAAAATGAATATGATGGGACATAAGACAAAGATAGAGGAGGCAAATCCAAGACTTCTCTATATGTAATTCCTTCTTTGTTTTGTATATGAAAATGAAAGTAAACCGTGCATGATTCATCAATTAAAAGGATAGTGCCAATTTATACAGGCTTATTACATTAATAAGAGAAAAGGGGATTATGGGAACTCCCTTGTGTGTCACCTCTAATGCAGTTGCTACGACAACAAGCGTGATGTTTCATTTGAAGTCTGAATTTCAATGATTGTTAGAGTGATGGCATTCAGGCCTAACCAAATGTGTATTAGGTTTTTTTTATGAAGATACTTATTGAAGATACAATATGATTTTTATGCCTCCGCCACCGAAGGTGGTGCCGGAGGCATCATGTTTTCGGGTTGTCCGTCCGTACGTCCGTCCCGTTTGACCGTTATCACAATATCTCAAGAACCATTTAAGATTTAAACTTAAGACTTGGGAATAGTATTTATCACCATAGGAAGACGATCTGATTAGATTTTGGAGTACGTAGGTCAAAGGTCACAGGTCACAGAGGTCAACTTATGAAATTCCTTGTATTGAGTTTGTTAGCGCGATATCTCAAGAACCATTTGAGATTTAAACTTCAAACTTAAGGATAGTATGTATCACCATAGGAAGACGATCTGATTAGATTTTGGAGCACGTATGTCAAAGGTCAAGGGTCACAGAGGTCAACTTATGAAATTCCATACATTGAGATTGTTATCATGATATCTCAAGAACCACTGGAGATTTAAACTCCAAACTTGTTTAAATTGCTCTATGGCGGAGGCATCATTTTCGACTGCGCGCAGTCAAAATTCCATCTAGTTTTTTTATTGCTTTATATTAATCTAAGAATTCTTTAATATTCATCCTTTTTACTCGTTATTTTTTTCTCACAGTGAGAAAAGAAATTTGTTTCATTTGTAGATGAATATAAAAGGGTATGAAAAAAAGTGCTGGAATTCTGAGGAAGAAAAAAAAAACTTTCAACACATATAATTTTCCAGTTGCTTCTGATAGCTGTCTATATGGCAAGAAACTCTCAAGAATAGCATATTTATAGTGTTTTGATTTATCACTTTCTCAGCATGAAACATTTACAAACGTAGACTACTTGTAAAATTAATGAAAGTGTCTTGCATTGGGAGTCTGTGTTTATTCAGTAGCGAAACAACCACCACTCCCCATACATGTACACATCATTAGAAAGATCATGCTGTGTGAGTTTTTCTAAAGGGCTTTCCCTTTTTTCTGTGAAAGTTCCTTACAGGATATTACAGGAAGTCATAATTACATTTTTAGTTTCAACAATTACCCAGAGTCGATAACCTTCTCAATGTTTAGTATTACACATAAGGCTGTTGTCATGGATACACATGAATAAGGTCTTTCAGGATGTCAAGCACTTCCTGATATGTTAAAAAGAAATCAATTGCCTGAACGAAAAATTAACTTTCATTCTTTGTTCTTGCATTGAATAGAGATTGTGTCTTAAAAAGAAGGCAACTTGTCAAGAGGTTCTGTAGGTCACTCAAAATGTGTTAAATAAAGATAATTTGAAATTATGATTTCTTTTTTCATGTAATGTCATTTGGGAGTCATCTGTGTTAAACTTTTATGTTCTTTTTTCCCCAAGAAAGCTTAGCCTGTCTTCTCTCTTTCCAATTTCTATTTTCCTCTGTACTTCCATGGAATGGAAGTCTTACCCACTTCATTATTTTTTCACTATAATACTAAGCTATGCATGATTTATGAAATGCTCAGAATATGGCAATTTATGTCGTATCAACAATTATGCATTAGAACCTTTTTTTTTAATGTTTTAAAGCCAATTGTAAAATGGTATTCTACAACTTCATTCAAAATGTTAATGTTAACAAGAATGAATTACATCATTACCATATTACTTTCTATTTGTTATTGTTGTGCATTCAACAACTATTCAAGTTTATTTCCACATTTAGTTAATAACAAAACTAAACTTGTAAACAGAAAATCAAAATAGAACCTGAGATAGCTTTCAAAGAGTATGAGTGTACTCTTGTATTCTAAATTTTGTAATCAATTTCCACACCTTGATTTGTTTATTTCCTTTTCTTTGCAGATGCCTAACAACACCCCAGTATGGGATGCAGCAGTAGGGGGTACACACACCCTCCTCTTAGCAGATGGGACCAACTGCATGCCAGATGTCTACTACCTGGGCAAACAACCAAGGTACAATACATCATATATGTACATGGGGATCATGCAGTCACTGGGAGAGATGAACATTTTTAATATGCCAGCTCCAGTGACAATGTATTCTTGTGGAAACTTGATATGTTAGGGTTTTTTCTTGTCAGTTGGTGATTGCCAACCCTCCAACATTTTTCTTGGTATGCTCATTTGAATTCCCCCAACCCTCCATTTTTTCCCTTGGTATGCTCATTTGAATTCCCCCAACCCTCCATTTTTTCCCTTGGAATGCTCATTTGAAACCCCCCTTAGAGAAATTCCCCCCAATATGGAAATCCCAAAGGCTATTTTGAGGGCTATCCCATTTCAATTCTGGTGCAATTTACTTGTTGCTGCTATGCAGCTCAAAGTTGACTAAAAGCACATTGTGTTGGGTTTTGACAAGTTTAAAATCTGAATAGCATTTCAAAGTTGTTTGCAGTTCTATAAATCATTTTGAATTTTGAAAATCTTGCACACTACATGAAATTTAATCCCTATTTTCATATACATGTAGATAGATCATCACTGTCAGAAATGTTGTAAATGTTTTTTTCATCTTCTATAATTTGTCTTTATTAGCCTTCAAGAATTGAGGGCCTCCAACAGTACTCCAACTCCAGAGAGCCCTCTACGGGATGGAAGTGATAAGTCCAAGAAACGGCCTATGTCATCCTCTATCTCTAAGTCACCCACCGTCAAGTACGCAGCCAGAGCTAAGCAACCTGAGAAACTTGCCTTTCTCAAGAAGGTAACTTTAAAGAGAATGGGTAACTTTGTCTCAGATTCTGAAAAAAAATCCTGGATTTAGCTCGTGCTGAAATGATAATTATAAACCTTTAGGTCAGTCAGGAACCCCATGACTTTTGCAAGCCGATCGCCTGTCTGATTATGAAGCTACAGTCAAACCTGTCTATAGCGACCGCCCAAGGGAAACACAAAAAGTGGCCTTTGTAGACAGGTGGTCTTTGTAGACAGGTTTCTTTAGTACATGATTCAATGAGAAACCATTTTCAAGGGAAACAACAAATGTGGCCTTTGTAGACAGGTGGTCTTTGTAGACAGGTGGTCACTAAAGCAGGTTTGACTGTATTTATGATTCGAAATCGAAATTTAAAAATTTGTTTTCTTACGTTTTTTATAACACTACAGTCTAATGGGGAAAATCGGTATGTAAAACTGGTCACTCACAGATTTTTTCTTTTTTGAGGCACCATATCACAGAAACTGATAACACATAGGGCCATGCATCTCAGATTTAACATTGTTAAACGATGCCTTTAAGTGTGGAGTGCCTTCCCTCTTGTGTAGCTATTCGTCCCTTACTTCAGATGCGCCTGAGATAGGAGTCTGGAAAGAGTCGCCAGTCTTTTCAATAACATGAGTTCAACATATCCCACCGCTGCCACCATATTATACAAATATACACTGTCTTGTGAGGTTCTGGTTAAAACTATGCCCAAGAGGTGACTCCAATGCCCCTGAGATAGGAGTCCGTCAAGAGTCACCAGTCTTTTCAATGGCATGGGTCCATATCCCACCGCTGCCACCATATTACAGAATGGCCACTAGTCATGATGACGTTAGACCATCTTTAGCTATTTGTCCCTTGCTTCAGATGCTCCTGAGATAGGAGTCCGTCAAGAGTCACCAGTCTTTTCAATGGCATGGGTCCATATCCCACCGCTGCCACCATATTACAGAATGGCCACTAGTCATGATGACGATTGACCATCTTTAGCTATTTGTCCCTTGCTTCAGATGCTCCTGAGATAGGAGTCCGTCAAGAGTCACCAGTCTTTTCAATGGCATGGGTTCATATCCCACCGCTGCCACCATATTACAGAATGGCCACTAGTCATGATGACGATAGACCATCTTTATTAAAGTGTTACCGACTCAGATATTTATATAGACTACAGAAACTGTTCTAGAGTTGAAGCTAAAACAAAATTACTTATTAGAACAAATGACTTGCTGACCAATTGACAGCAGCAGCCATTCTAATGTACATAAAACAAGGCAGGTATCCAGCTGCTGCAGCTGTGATGTTAAGGAAGGATGACCAGTCACATTAATTTCAGTGGTGAAGAAACATCTTTAATGATTTCCAAACTCATTATTCAAGAGTTGGCTGAAGCGAGGTAATATACAACTGCATACCACAATGAGCAACATGAGGGCAGCATATAACATAACATGTTCAAAATGCTTGTACCAAGCTCTCCAGAGTTGTTACACAGTGTATTGACAAATTGAGACAAGCTAACTTAAGATCCAGCTTGGTATTGTTAGAGGGTATCACTTCTTCTCATGGCTTATTAGATTATTTGTTTATATTCCTCAGAGTTGTAAACTGTTTAAATTGCTTTTCGGTTATCTGATTACAAAATCCCTCCAATAAGTATGCTTTATCTAACTTTTTATTTTATTTTCATTTTCCAATGTAGAATGGTTGGTTGCAGGCTGTTGCTGCTTCATCAGACCAGTGTGCCTGTATTGCTGATAAAAGCAGTAATGGTTTTGTAGCAATCACCCATGAATTCTCAGCCACAGAGAGGCTCCTTTACAGTCAACTAGCTTCCATCAAATCCTCTATCATCAAGACTTTGCAAAGCTCAGGTAAGATCAAGGTGTTCTGCTCTTTTGAACAAAAAATAGTTAAAGGTAATACAAAGTTTTGGTATGGGGTCACGGATTTGGTTCAAATGAACACATTGGAAGCATGCGATCCTACAATATTCAGTGATCGTTGTCGTGGTTGAAATCGAGTCTAAAGTTAAAAAATTGTAAACAATAAGCTTTTTATGTTGTATAGCTCCCTCTCAAGGTCAAGTTATTAATTAAGCTATAAAACAATGTTTATTGACTCAAATCGACCAATTAGCTATTCCCATTCGGAAATTATATATCACAACTACATATTCTGAGATTGTCATGGTCGCAGCTATTGTATGGCCGTAGGCGCTATTTGAAATTTATCAATATTTACCGGGAGCACCGGTAAATCTTTATATTTGATTTTTCTCGAAAGCAGAAGTGTTTTAGGGGCTAAATTTTCTAGTGCTTATTATACATCCACAGGGGTATCCAAATATATCAAAATTGTAAAGAATCATTATCAACCTAATTTTCAATTTTTTCCAAAAATTTGTATTACCTTTAATATAAGCAACTTTTAAAAAAGGGCAATAAGATTTGCATTATTTCACCATGTCAACAGCCCATGCTTTTGCTTTGGGGGAGGAAGCATGAAGTACCCATATGCCCAAGCCTCTATAGTGGACACATGTTACAACAAGAGCATTTGGACAATGAACATTTTCCTCTTACATCGGGTATCTTGTCATTTCAGGAGTAAAAAGAGAAGAATATGAAAAGCGAGGACCAGGAAAATAATCTTGCTAGAGTGGGTTTTTTTAAGTCACAGCTTTTTATTAAGGTTCAACTGTATCATGGATTGTGATTTAGAACCTCCTGAAAAAACATGCATACAGCAGATTGTGTTATGATCTAAATGATACCTTCTTGATTTTCGGACATGATCTAACTTACAGAAGTACAGAAGTCTGTGGAAGGCACCATCTACAGCGGGCCTCTGAGACTCATCCTGGATCTCTATGGGTCAATCTGTGGCCTTGTAGCACAGAACTGCCTGCACCTGACGGGTCTAGTTCAGCGCAACAAGGACTTGTGGGACGTGATGATGCTGAAGGAGATCGGTCGCTACATCCAGCTCTTCCAGGAATATGCCAACGCTGTCTGTGATTTCATTACTATCACAGGATTCACCCACCTAGGAAAAGTCGCCAAGTAAGACCCCCAAAATTAATTCTTTTTTCCAAGAATTTTCTTTTCTTCACGCAGAAGCTAATTTTGTTGTATATCTATTAAAGTAAGCAAACTTTATGTATGATGAGGTTTTTTTTCCCTCCTAGAAGTAGAATTATGGGCAAACCTCCATCTACTTTTGATAGTTTTGTATAATCTGGAGTTCTAGTGTTGGTATTCTTATCGTATTTTGAGAGAAATTGGCTTTAATCATTCTGCATGCAGTCTTTCCCTAAATGTCTTCAAAAGAAGGTTAAAAAATCACCAATATAGAATACTTATAATTCTTTATTTACTATATCTATGATCAGACTTTTCTCTCACTTTGTATTTTTTGTCTTGGATATGCTTCTCTGTTTTCTCTGTATTTATATATATATTTGTCATATTGTTTTTGTGGCATTGCCAATAAGTCTCTCGCCTTTATAAGCTGTCTCCTCATGTAGCATTATTATTTTGTGAACTTTTATATGAATTTATTTTATTAATGAATTAGATAAATGTTATCTTAAACTTCAGATAAGTTTCCATCATTACATTAACCTGAGATTATGATTATTGTCTGTTTTGCTTGTAGTGATGCCTTGGCTAAGCATGATGCTGTGTTTGCAGAAGTATTGAATGAAGAGAAACCAACAGTGTATGGAGCACCTCTTAGGATGGCTATGAAGTTACCGTTGGATAGAATCAAGACCTACTCATATCTACTCACCAAACTCAGAGACTACTATCCAGAGGTAATATACAGTTCATACAATTTTGATTCTACTAAACAAAACTGCCTTATATTTAGGTTAAAACCTTTGGATTATGTACCTAAGAGGCAAGTGTGGCTAGTATATGTTTATCCATAATAAAGATGTCTGATATTTCAGAATCTCTGAGCTCACAACATGCTTAAGGATCAGTTTTGGTTCCTAAAAAAGTATGTGTATTCCTCAATTTCTAAATACTATTAGATGCTACTTTTAATGTACAGTTAAACCTGCTTTAGTGACCACCTGTCTACAAAGGCCACATACATGTATGTTGTTTCCCTTGAAAATGGTTTCTCATTGAATCATGTACTAAAGGAACCTGTTTACAAATTCATTCAAAAATTCAAAAATGGTTTTATTATAGCAGAAAGACCACCTGTCTACAAAGGCCACTTTGTGTGTTTCCCTTGGGTGGTCACTATAGACAGGTTTGACTGTATATGCACTTTATTTCTATTTATTATAAACCATTCATGAATTATTTTACACATATTCTATATGTGAAACAAACTAAAATGTTATTCTAATTCATTTGACTACAGTACTTGTACATTCAAAGAATACATTATATACACATTTATAAAAGAAAATTGGTAAGAAGAAATTACTATTCTTAGATTGAAAAGCTTTGCTATTTTACCAAACAAAAGCTCAATACTAGTTTTGTTTTCACCTCTTTAACAGGACTCTGGTGAGTATAGTCTGCTTGGTGAGTGCAGTGCATCATGGGAAGAACTGAAGAAGACGGTGGAGAAGAAGCAATCTGATGCCGATGACACAAGGACCTTCTGGGAGTCTTGCCCTGCCAAGTTAGCTGTAAGTTGAGACTAGATGAAGCAAGATGAAATGGGTGTTGATAGATGCCTGGAATGCCTTTGAAATTACTCCTTTGGTTAAGATGATATACAGTGAAATCTGTCTATAAAGACGACCCAAGGGAGACAAGAAAAGTGGTATTTACAGGCAGATAGTCTTTATGTTCAAGTTCCTGTAGTAAAGGTTTTTATGAGAAACCATTTTCAAGGGGAGCAAAAATCTGGTCTCTGTAGACAGATGGTCTTTCTATACAGGTCTCTAAAACAGGTTTGACTGTACATGAATTCAACCCTATATACCAGTATGATACCACTTTTCTAAACACTGGAAAAGTTTGGAAGTTTTCCTCAAACTTCAGTTCATAGTGCATTCAAGGAATTCATCCTAATAGGAACCACTTACTATACAAGACGTAGATTAGTGTCGTGCCAAGGGATGTTGATACCATTTAGTGGCTCAAACACATGACTGTTAAACTGCCAGAGAAAACTTTAAACACCTCCTTTTATGTAGGACCTAGTAAATACTTTGACATACATGTACATTACATAGTTCTTGCATGTTGTCCACAAGGCAGGATGAATAATAATCTCCTGTCTATTTCTCTCAGGAATCTATCAAATCTCCAGACAGACGACTGATCCGGGATAGTCGTACCAAACCCCTGCAGGTTGCCAATGCCAAACGACTCTCAACTCATTGGTTTCTGCTCTTCAATGATATCTTGGTTCATGCCTATGTGAGTAAACTTCTAATAAAAGGTGTAGCTTTTATGCCAATGTCCATCTAGGTTCATGGATTCGAGGTGACATAATAATAATAATAATATGTCTTGTTTACCCAGGGTAGCCTCATCAGTAAACTAAAGAAATGTAATTCACGTATCACATTAGAATTCCAATTTGACATTGATTCATAATGTTAGTTACCAGTACACTTAATTACTAAACAGAAATCCACAGATAGTGGATGAGAGTGTGTACTTTTAGTAAGGGATGCAGTGTTTGCTTGTCATATTCCTGATTTTGTTGTTGTTTATATAACCTTTGTAATTGAAGTTTGGAGGAATAATTCCTAATAATGCATTCACTTTAATGAATTTTTCAGGTTTTAGGATTATCATTTATTCATTATTCGCTGTCTTTGAGTCAGAGGCTTAAGGCATATCTTGTCAGTTGGCTGTGGATCTGGGCATATCGGGAGCTCTTGTAGCGCAGTAGAATATATACTTAATGTTGGATAGTTTGTGCGCTTTGTAAATGTATTATTATTACCCCTGAAAATGTACATTTAAAACATACAAATGCTGTCAATTAATACCACTTTCCTGCTCTTTGTACTGTTTAAAAAGTACTGTAGCAAATTTATAACTTAAATCTGTGATGAAACATGATATTATGCAATGTGGGATAAAGACTTAGAAGCTTAGAAAAAGAAATGTAACTTTTGTGACATCTGGAGGTTATGGAGACACAATATACAGTATATGTTAGCATATCATCGTTGCATTTCAAATATAATTCATGCCCTTTTTTGCTA